>NC_056731.1:770630281-770930281 GCF_019279795.1 Protopterus annectens | reverse complement strand
TAAAAACAATGGCTATCTCTCCTCTGCTACTTTCCTAGACCTATCTAAAGCATTTGACATGGTCCCACACAAACAACTTATCTCTGTCCTCAATAACCTATCCTTCTCACAATCAGTCACCAACTGGTTTCAGAGTTACCTGTCTGACCGCCAACAATCCATTGTATGGCAGAATGACATATCTCCCCAACTACCTGTCTCCATAGGGGTTCCCCAAGGATCCATCCTTGGACCCCTACTTTTCTTACACCAATAATCTAGCCTCTGCCACCAAACATGGCACACTCATCCAATACGCAGATGACTCAACCATCATCTGCTCAGCCCAGTCCCTACCCAAACTGCAAAAAGTCACACAGGAAGCCTTTTCCTCTGTTGAAACATGGTTATCCGATGCCCAGTTAATACCCAACCCAAACAAAACTAAACTACTCATCTTCCAACCCACCAAACATACTCAAAACAACTCTCACTTTAACATCACAGCAAAAGACAACACCACTATATACCCAACTGAACACACCAAATTGCTAGGAGTGGAAATAGACAATAAACTAAAATTTGACATTCACTTATCCATGACCATAAAAAAAGTCCACAAAAAACTAGGAGCATTATACAGAAATAAACAATTTCTCACCAAAGCAGCAAAGATTTCAATAGCAAATTCCCACCTTATCTCCACCCTACTTTATGCCTCTCCAGTATATACCAACCTAAGGCAATGTGATCTAAACAAGCTAGAGACCTGCTACAACAAAATCGCCAGGGGCATCCTACCATAGTCACCACTGTCTCTCACTTGCTGAACTGGGCTGGCTTGAACTCCCTCACCTCCTTCAGTGGTATCAACTCTCACTCGCCCACAAACTAGTAAACCATCCACTAAATGTTCCATCCCTCCAGAATCTACTCCAACCCTATCGCACCACCAGACCACTAAGATCCAGCAACAAAAATCACTTGCAGATCACTAAAGCCAATAACTCTGCTGGTGAAGCACTATTCTCTTGCGCCATAGCCAAATTATGGAACTCACTCCCACCCACAATTACCTCCGTACCATCATGCACCAACTTCAAAACTTTATTAAAAGTGCACCTAAAACATGCTGGCTATGCCCTTGCAACTCCCACTCTAATATCATCCACCCCATCCAACTACTACCTTTCTTTCACCTCCACTAACTACCTTGATGATAGCAAGCTCAGATGCTCATAAGCCTAGTACTTATTATACAGCAGGAACTTCTCATTGTTACATTTGTTAATGCCTGTTATGTACTTCACAGATAAAGATTCTAGTTGTCTACTGATGTACTATGTTCTTCATCTGTAAATATGTTGTAAGTAATTTCTATGTTAAATTGTTAATCGCTATGTACTCCAATGTAACTACTGTCTGTTTATTTTACTGTGGAGCTTTTCTCCCCGGGCCTCCGCTGAAAATGGACCCACGTCCAGTCGGACACTCCCGGTCAACAAATTTAAATAAATAAAAAATAAATAAATAAAAATATGAGGAAACTACAGTGGTATCTAAAAAGCCTGTGGTGTCAACATTCTCAAGACCTAGAAACAATGATTCCTATCATACTTTGCCTACGCCTAGAGTTCCTTTGGTGGGCAGAGGCCTGCCACCAAAACAAGGGACTACCTTTCACACCACCCCCTACCACCCAAACCCTAACAACAGATGCATCAGACTATGCATGGGGGGGTTCACCTGGCAGGGAAGTGCATTCAGGGCAAATGGAACTCAAGTCAACTGCACCTGCATATCAATCAAAAAGAAATGTTAGCTGTACAGAATGCTCTGACAGCCTTCAAGGACCCTTCCAGGACAACTAACAGTAAAGACAGACAACAACACTGTTATGTGCTACATAAACAAGCAGGGGGGTACACATTCTTACCCCCTCTGCAGGCTAGCCATGGCATTGCGGAACACAGCCTTGAGCTACCAAGTGCATCTACAAGCTCAATTTCTGCCAGGAAAATTAAATACACTGGCAGACGGACTAAGCAGAAACCTCATGGACCCACATGAGTGGAAACTGGAACCAAAGATTTTCAACATGTTGACAAGCAAATGGGGGAGCCCAGACATAGACCTATTTGCCTCCCCCCAGAATTACCAATTGGACAAGTTTTGCACAAGGACTCCCCACAAACAAGCCTGGAAAGTGGATGCTCTGTCCTTCAGCTGGAAAAACCTATCAGTCTATGCTTTCCCCCCTCTACCTCTGCTCTCCAAAGTACTACTAAAAATCAAACAGGACAAACCAAGGATAATTTTGATTGCTGCAGACTGGCCGCGCCAACACTGGTACCCCCCCCACACACACACACACGCACACACACAGTGTGTCACAGCTATCTCCATGGCACCTGCCTCAGACTCCTTCCCTGTTGTCTCAGCAGGACAACCAGATTCTGCACCCTCAGCTTCCAACACTGAACCTTGCAGCCTGGCTAATTACTTAATCTCTCCTTTACCATCCCTCAGCAAACCTGTGATGGATATCATTTTAGAGGCAAGGAGGCCTAGTACTAGAAAATCTTATGCTGAAAAATGGAAAAGATTCTGTGCCTGGAACCAATCTCAAGGGATGAGCACAGCAGCGCCCAATTTATCTCAGATTTTACAATACTTAACTGAAATGTTTCACAAGGGCCTGTCTTTTTACTCCATTAAAATCCACGCCTCAGCCATTTCAGCTCATTATAACACAGAGCCTCCCCTCTTCTCTCATCCATTGCTCAAGCATTTCCTCAGAGGGGCCAAAAATTTGAGACCACCCAGGAGAGCTCCAACCCCAGCCTGGGACTTTAACTTTGTCTTGGAGAAACTCACTCTACCTCCTTTCGAGCCAGCTGCTACTGCAGACTTAAATTTTTTTATTGGAAAACAGCTTTCCTTTTAGCAATCACTTCAGCTAGAAGGGTATCTGAATTGCAGGCCCTTATGGCAGTGGAGCCTTTCATCATCTTTCATGTGGATAGGGTGTCCCTCAGAACCAATCCGTCCTTCATGCCCAAGGTGGTATCCAGTGTGGCTCTTAATCAGTCCATTCATTTGCCAACCTTCTTTCCCAATCCACAGAATAAAGGGGAACGGATACTGCATTCCTTAGATGTGCACAGACAACTTAAATTCTACTTGGACAGGACTAAACCTCAAAGGAAATCTGAACAACTGCTGGTGGCATTTGCTGCAAGGGCAGAGGGGAAGGCTATTTCAAAGCAAACCATTTCTAAATGGATAAGCCATTGCATTAATTTCTGCTATAAGCACCATGGAAAACCTATCCCCCAGGGGATCAGACCTCACTCCACCAGGACTGCATCTACCTCTACAGCCTTTCTCAGAGGCTTTCTAGAAGCTGCTACCTGGAGTTCTGTACATACTTTCACTAAGCATTATCATTTGCCAATTTTCTCTAAATCCAGAGCTGGCTTTGCCGCTGCAGTCTTCCAGGGTCTTATAGCTGGCCCTAATGCTATCTAAATTCCTCCTCCCAACCATAGCTTTGGGAATCTACCCAAATGTAATGACGGCAACATTGAAACACGAAGAACATAGTACAGTTGTGTACACTTACCATAAAAGTAGATGTTCGAGTGTATTCACTGTTGCAGCCCTGGTTGCCCTCCCTCCAGCCCCCCAACTTCTTTTGGCTATACCTCTACTTTCCTTTACTATCCTTAAAAGCCTTTTTTGGTGTATTTGCTTTTTTGTTAGAGGTATATCTTTGTGATTTTATGTTTAATTGCTTCCCATTGGGGGGGCACCTGACATCTGGGGCAAGAAAAACTAATGTAATGGCGTTGGCTGCATGTTTTATACCCCTGATGACCTGACGTCATGGAAGAAGGGACAGCATCCAATGCAGGACCCAAGACTTTGTTAATCAGGATGACTGAGGGCAACCTGCAAGCAGATAACCCAAATGTAATGACTGCAACAGTGAATACACTCGAACATTTACATTTATGGTAAGTGTACACAACTGTACTATGTTATTTGTGTTTCACTGCTGCAGTCATTACATTTGGGTAGACTCCCAAAGCTATGGTTGGGAGGAGGAATGAGTGTAATGACTGCAACAGTGAATACACTCGAACATCTACATTTATGGTTAGTGTACACAACTGTACTTTTCACCACTTCCTCAAACTTTTACGTTTCCGCATGTTGAAGATACTGCCTGCCTATTTCCTGCTATGCTTGGGAGTTTTTATTATACTACTTCTCAGCATCCTCTCTATCATTTTATATATAAAGGGATGCTGCTGTACCTCCGTCTACATATTATCTTCATGGCTTTTTTTGTACCTGTTTAGCTTGCTTTTTGTGAATTTGCCATAGCCTTTCTTTCACTGTGAGGTATTATTCCATCACATCTCACATTGCTCTCAATAAAAGCCTCACTCATTAACTTTCTGGTTTGTTGTACCTTAGGTGTACACTACAACATTCCACTGTTATATTTCTTCATGTGCTTTGCTGCACTGCTTTGCTACTTCGAAGTTGCCATTTTGCCAAGATTTCCTAGTCCCCTTCTAGTTTACATACTGTTTGATTCTTTTCTTGCTCTGTAGTCTGTATGTTTTGATAGATTGAAACAGAAGCCTGCTTTTCACTACAACAGCTAGTCATTACTAGACATCATAAATTACTGCCACTTGGTTGTAAAAATGGTGACATTTGTGACATTTCGCGGACGTGGCTTGATGATATGATCATTTAACCGAGTCCGCTTCAATATTTTGATAGTAAATCATATACATATATATATATATATATATATATATATATATATATATATATATATGGATGTACTTTCTTTACACAATAGTATGATCCACTGAATTGTACTTACCCAAGCTGAATCCACTGAAGCTCCAGTTCAATGAATGAATGGACTGCCCAATACTTTCACAGGTCAAGAAACCACTTGACTACCATGGAAACCAAATGAAAAGTGGAAATGTAAGCCCATCAAAGAGGGTGGCTATGCCCCTCACATCCCCCTACTTAAATATACCAACTCCGAGATCACACTACATAGAAGAGAGGGCACAGTTCAGCAAGGTGGTCAAGTGGTTCCTTTCCCTGTGAAAGGAGTTTGGCAGTATGTTAGTTCGTTAGATGGGAGCCTCAGTGGATTCAACTCGTATAAGTATAATTTGATGGATTGTACTTTCATGTAAACAAAGTAGATTCATTATATATATATATATATATATATATATATATATATATATATATATATATATATCTGTATATATATATATATATATATATATATATATATATATATTTATATATATATAGTTTACTATCAAAATGTGAAGCGGACTCAGTCAAATGATCATATCATCAACCCACGTCCATGAAATGTCACAATGCCGAATTCTGACATTGTTGAATTACATCCCAAATTTCACCTCGGAACAAGCATTAACATGGGTGGAGATAGGGGTGAGATTTGTACTTCAACAATGTCGTAGTTTGACATTGTCACCGTTCGACCTCCGGACTTCGTCAAAGTGGATTCAACCAAATTGGTGGCTATGCCCCTCACATCCCTCTACTTAAATATACAAAATCTGAGATCACACTACATGGAAGAGAGGGCACAGTTCAGCTTGGTGGTCAAGTGGTTCCTTTCCCTGTGAAGGGAATTTGGCAGTATGTTCATTCGTTGAATGGGAGCTTCAATGGATTCAGCTTGTGTAAGTGTAATTTGGTGGATTGTACATATCATAAACAATCCTATCAATTTTTCACAGTTTAGGCCTTAACACTTCCAAAATGTCTGCAATGCCAAAACATATAACCATAATAGCTTATTTGGATTTGTCTTATGGCAGCCCTGTTCCAACTCATTACTTACTCCATCACCACAATTCTTGGTGTTAATTTTAATTTCTTCCATAATTGTGCTCTTTCATTAGATCAAACATGGTGTAGAGAAATGACACATTTGCTCTTCTATATACTGAATGAAATAATTTTACTTTAAAATTTATCCATTTTAATTGATCAGCTAGCTTATGGAAAGGCTCAAGGAGGAAACCAGTTTCACCAATCACCTCGCAACTTCCCCAAAAACTTTTGAAGCTTTTTGAGATTCAACAAAATTATAAATTCTATTGTCCTGAACCTGAAAAATGTTCTGCTATGCAGCATATTGAAATGCTTTTCCCTCAACCCTGCTTTTTCTAATGTGAGTCATGCAGTCAAATATAAAAAAGATAGGTGGTATAGGACTATGTATTAACCCTAGAATAATGTCTCATTTGTTTTTTGTTCTTGAACCAGTTAGACCTAAGTAACATATAACAACATTAATCAGAGTACCTGAAATGAAATGAAAATGATGCTTTGTTTCAACACACACACACACACACACACACACACACACACACACACACACACACACACACATTTCACATCAATCAGAAATATAAGAATGGAAAGGTAGAGAAAGGCTGATGCACTATATACATGTGTGTGTGTGTGTGTGTGTGTGTGTGTGTGTGTGTGTGTGTGTGTGTGTGTGTGCATATAACCACAACTCTCTCCCGTGAGTAAATCTGTCTAGCTGAAGTAGATCTGATGTAAAAACACCACCAAGAACATCTTACACAGACTGTAAGAGGGGTAAAAAAGATAATGTTTATTTCCTGCAAAGGCAAAACCCTGCAAACTGATTTCTCAGTAGCTTCTTCGGTGGGAATACCAATTCTAGGAATGCATCACATTGAATAAAATCCATATTCACATGATCACCAATCCAACACCACAATTTGACTTCAAGAACTCGTTACATAAATAAATATATAAATTTATTAAAAATTATATATTGAGTTATATTGACTCCAGATGCATGCCTACAACAATCATAAACTAAATCATACCAGATAGTCTAACATTAAAATATTTAATACATTTCATAATAATTGCAAATAAAAATCATAAGTTTTTAATCAAACTCTTTCACTTAAACCTGGGAGAAACATTGCTCCTGTAGTAGACATCAAAAACTTTTCTTTATTAACTAACAAAGATTTAACATCACAATTTCCATAACTATGTTATTCACCTTGAGAAAACCTATAAAATCAAAATGTGTTTATGGCTAATCTAATGAGTGTTTCTAGTGCAGTCCTGTCACATTTACATCTGATGTTACTGAGATACAAAACTGATTCATTTCTTAAATTAGTATGACTATATATAGAATGCATTACACAGACACACACACAAATGCACACACTCATATGCACACAAAAAGCAAGATATATTATCTTAGTTGTGCTATACCTTAAGTAGATCAAATATCAAAAATCTAATAGAAATTTTTTGTGATGAATGTAGTACTTACCAATGCATGTTTACATAAAGCGCACCTACCACAACTAATAGAATCCAAATATCCAAAACTGGACTCAGAACCAATATGTAAGAGATCTGTAAATAACCGTATTAGATTTCTCCACCTTTTGAAACTAAATTTACAAAAACCAAGATAAAGTAGATGCCAATATGTGGTCAGATAACACACATCCTAACGTTTGTTAATTACCTTTTGTAACATAGAGTATCCCTGCCATAAGTGGTTATGAATGTAGGAGTTTTAGATCCCGTAGAGTCCCAGTCTTTATATTGCAATAGGTCACCCTGATAAATACCACCTGTTTCTAATATTTTTTCATCCTGTCCAATTAATATCCTCTGTGATCAAGCCTATTAATTAAGTCATTAAAGATCTAAAAGTATTCTGCATCATCACTCGAATTCCTCCTTATTCACATAAACTGAGACTTGGGCACAATGTTGGTAATGTATGAGGGATGTCAACTAATGTGATATAAAAGAGAATTCTTACTGAATGTGCTTCCTTCTGGCTGCACCTTGCTGCCTGTATATGTTTCTGTTGTACTTTGGCTACTTTGAACTGATATGGCTTCATGAATATCACAAAAGTAGCTACTTGGTGTCATTGGCTGTGTATATGCATCCAGTTATATTCTAGGTACATAAATCCATTATGGTGCTAACTACTGTATTACAGTCACTCTTGAAAGAAGTTGTCTTAAATATGTTGAAAGACTTGCAGTTTGTTTTCACTTGCATTTTAAGTATTCAGGTATCTGCATAAGTATGTGAGTGTGTGTATACATATATGTGTCTGTGTGTATGTGTGTGTGTATATGTCTATATATAGATATATATATATATATATATATATATATATATATATATATATATATATATATATATATATGTGTGTGTGTATGTACGTGTACATATGCCTATATATAGGTTTACCATCAAAATTCTGAGTGAAGGTTCGATGACCACAGGATGTTAAAATGTGGTAGGCTGAACACGTGTTTTCAAACCTTCATTTGTGCAAGTGTAGGTTTAGTGAATGCATTGTGCATTCACAAATATCTGGTTGGCCTTATGACAAGAGATCATGGTACAGTGAAAATCAGGAAATTTGTTAATTTCCTCATTGTAGTGTGATCTTGGAGTTGGAATATTTAATCTGCGGGGGGTGTGGCGATGCAGGTGGGCTTGCTCCCTGCTAAATAGTTTAGTCACGTGGTATGCAGTGTTCGACTGCAGTCTATGGATGTCGAGAAAGGTCAAATTCACTAAAGGAAGCATGTTTGTGAAATTCTGACCTTCTCGACATTCAATTTCGACCGTCTGCTTCAATGTTTTAGGTAGGATTTTATTTTGAACATTGATGCTATGATAGTAAACCATATGTGTATCTATATATATATATATATATATATATATATATATATATATATATATACTTATATGGTGTGCAGATGGTTTAGTCGAATGTTCAAACTACTAAACATTCCAGATGTATGTTTTTCCGTTAAGAGACTGTTGGCATATGTGTATGCAATGTCGCAGTAGTGTGGAGAGTGGGAATTTGCTCCTTCGCCACAATTATGCAATTTGAGAATTAGTATTTTCAAGTTGCTGGGGGGGTATGATGCTTTCAAAGGTCTTATTTTTTGATGTATCAATATATGTACAGATGTATTTTGTACTATAAGATTAGGGAAAGAATTTTTTGTCTACTAAAAGGATTTCAGTACATTCCTATATTCCTGTGCATAGACCTTATACTTTCAGCAACATCTGTGTAAGCCCAGTTTCTGAAAACTCTATCACTTTAAATAGCTCTTCCAATCAAAACTTTTCCTTAGGACATATGAGCATTTATAATATTAATAATAATGGTCTCAGTTTTAATTCTGGCTCTCCCTACATGATCTCAAATTTGTCTCCACAATGAAGTCTGGTTTAAAAACAATTTTTGAATTACTCCTTTTGTCTCTCAAAGCCGCGCCTCACATTTCCTCATAACAGACCAGAAACTAGGAATGGGAGAGAGCTTCAAATCGTCATTAAAAGATTGCAAATCATCTTCCTAAACTTTACTTCAAAAGAAACTGTACCCGTGACATGGCTCTGAATTGGATTATTACTAAAGTACAGCTATGTGAACACACAAAAATATTCCTAACCAGAATATTTATTCCACCACCTTCCTATCTTCATCTAGTTTAGGAAACGTTATTGACAGTCTTATCTAAACTAAACATCACAAATAATAATCTGAGGAAGCCTAACCCTAGATTGAAAGGCCCATTGAAAGGACAAGCCAACAGATTCCTTGTGCACATACCTCCCAAACTCTAAGTGCAAGAAATCTGGGCAAAGCTAAAAGTGATGGGGGGACAAAGGCTTAAATCAGGGACAGATTTTAAGTAAACTTTTGAAAGTTAATAGAATAATAGATATTGCATTAGCAAAGATTTGCCAGAATACTATACATTTTATGAGGAACAGATTGAAGATATAAGGCACAAATTTGGATATTCTGCTAAAATCTGGGCCATTGAGAGTTGTGCTGCTTAACAACCTTGTACAGTTAGTCACAAAAGGCACTAAACCCAGTCATTTTGGGGAAAAATTTTCTAATAGGCTTTAAAATTACCAACATGCCAGACAAGGTATAGTGATTGCAAGAGTGACCCTAACTTCCAGTTGAAACTTTTCCAATGTGTTCTATCCCAGAAGTATCTGACTAAATTTAGTTAAACTAATAGACTGGTTAGAACTATGTAAGAAAACTGAACTAAACTTCCACTCTTTGGACTTTTTACCTTCTGGTCACACCTGTACTAGACAGACTGTATTCCACAAAAGGAAGGTGAATGTTGGGTAGCACACTCCCATGGTTAAATGCAGACCTATGAAAACAGTTTAGTATGTGAGATAACATGTGGCATCAACAGAAGGCTGGTACTCACAACACTAAAAAGTTGCAAACCTGTAAGTGATCAAGCACATCTATAGAGTCAGCACTAATGCAGCAGATAACACCTATTACAAAACTCTACATCCACTCTACATCCACCAGCTTAAAAAACCCTAAGTCTGACTTCTTCTCTATGTGGAACTGGCTTACAAAATAAGTTTATGATTAATACCCTAAAAACTATGACCTTATGAAGATGAAGATAGACCCCTGCCCCACATCTAAAGAACAAAGGTACTTGAGAGTGGTACTTGATCAACATATTTGCTTCCATTCCCACACAGCACGGCTCACAAAGTCATAAAGCAGCTGCAATATCGCAGGAAATTGCTGCTCTGCTTGCAACAAAAACAAGGCATACCATAGCAATTAATATCTTAATGCAAAGGCTTGAATATGTTTTACATTTTGCCTTGCTGCTCTCATGTCAAATTTCTGTAGTCTCTCACATCACTGAAAATAAAATAATATGGCTCATACATCTTCTGAGCTGCAGGAAACATCACTGCCAGATGAGATGAAAGTATTTTCTTACTTAATACTCTAACCTTCAAATTTCCCAAAATAACCTTTGCCACCTACTAAAATATCTGCTTCAGTAGCAAACTAATACATACTTACTAAAGAAGATGGCATCCTCGTATTAAGACTGCAATGCTCCCGAGCTATCTGCAAAACCTCTTCCCTAAGAAAACTCCTGCATTTTGTAATAGCTTGCCTGGGGAATTTTGAAATGACATAAATTCCCAGCGTTGAGGAAAAGAAGCTACTAGAATATCTTAAAAAGAAAGTAAGTTCAACTACATTAAGCAGTACAGGATGAACTCCCATCAGACCGTGGGTGTCCAAATTTTTTGTGTCATGGGCCATTTACCATACAGTTCAAGGGCCACTTACCATACTTCACAAAGTTTAGGGAAGCACATTACTATGTCCAACATGTATCTGTCGATTCAAAACAATGTGTTGTAGGCCTTACCAAGAGCCAGATAAAATATTTCAGTGGGCCATATTTTAGCCTTAGGGCCACCTGTTGGACACCCCCACATTACACACTTAATCCACCAACTGTCATGTATGACAAATGCTGTTGGGCCAGGAACTGTTTGTGTAATACATTTACCCAAAGTGTAGCATGTAGGGAACAAATTGAGTTGTATATTTTTGGCTTGTATTAGCTATATTTCATTTTTCACTTCCTTTTATGCATTTCACAATGTAAATGGAACTGTATATTCTGCTAGATTTTCATTTTTTATTTTCTTGTATATATTTCATAGTGTAAAATGCATGGTACATTTTGCATGATGCTATTTGCATTTTACTTTGTACATTTTTCTTGCATTTTACCTTTTTCATGTTTAGATTCCCTTGTGTCTTTACTTAATAACTGATTGTTATCCATTACGTCTTTGCCAGTTATCCTGGTTGTGCCTGAAAAAGACTCCAAGGATCAGCCCACTTACACAATTAACAAATAATAATAATAAAACAGGAAAAATATAAAAAATACATTTGTCTGTGTGTTTTGTATGTGTGTAGTTATGTATGTGAGGGAATGTTTTTATGTATATAAATATACATACATACATACGTGTGTGTGTGTGTGTGTGTGTGTGTGTGTGTGTGTGTGTGTGTGTGTGTGTGTGTGTGTGTGCGCACGTTATCGCACTTGTAGTTATGCTGTGTCATAGATGCACCTCTTTAGACACTCTTATCTGCTAAACAGCAGACCAATTGCAAACCACCTGCCATGGCAGTTGTATGTATCAGGATGTGATCACATATCTCTATTTCTGTTATTTAAGTTGCTTCTGGTATCAACATTGGAATGATATCCAGTTTGAGGATCTTCATCAAATCAGCCCAAGGCAAGCACATTTCCTCTACCGCTTTTTTGGGTGCAACCATCATATCACTTGGCTATTGAGTGCGCTTAGGGGATAGCATTACTTCTCTGTTGTGCAGCTTGGTAAATTAACAATAACTCATACCATATACTTTCTAACATCTGTGCTTGGTTATGATCTGTTTTAAAATACATTTTACTGGAGTCTCACATTCATTTCTTCCAAACAGGGTACATGTGTAGCACTAGAAAAAAATGTCTCCTACATGTAAAACAGATGAGCCTAACTCAAAGCCAATTAATTAGATGCTGTTTCACAATGGCTGAAGAAAAGGAGACATACTGACTGGCTTACTGGATCCTTTATCCGTAAATAAATTCGAAGATGACTTGAGAAAAAAAATGTGTAATTATTTTTGCTAACCCTATTACTCAAAACTCAAAGAAGAATTGAAAATGCCTTTAATGTTGTGGTGATGATTATTCTCACTGAAGTCCAAGGAGCTTCATGCCATGATGACTTAGGCATGTTTATATGAACATCATATGTCATTTAAGCAATCATATTTCCAATTTGTTTGCTAGAACAGACATGAAGCTGTGCGTATTTCTGTACCTATGAATATGTGTATATTTGTTGCATAGAATTGTCTTTTAGCCCTGCTTTATATGCATACATAGGGTTTGAATCCTTCACTCTCTGTTTGCCTACTGTATGACTGAGCAAGTCACTTATGCACTGCTCTCAGTCCAGGTCCAAAAAAGGCCCATGTGGTCAGTGCTCTACCTCAGTTAACAAATACAATAAGTAAATGTTAATGCATTGCAAGACTTTATTTATAAATCTTCTTCTATGAATAAACTAAACAGTGAAGTATGAGGTATTAATGGCCCTCACAATGGTACTTTTTGCTGTTTCCAGTGAACTATCAGTCTGAAGATGAAGCAAGCAAAAGTAATAGGAGTAGATTAACAGTGCAGTAAGTTTTTATTAAATAAATTCTGCTATATAGATAGAAAAATATGTAAAAAATAAGTGCAGCCTTCAAATCAAGAGAGAAATATTTTATGTTGTACTTAACATAGGAGATCAAGTATTACAGTTGTAAAGATATGGGCACATCTTGTGCCAGCAGACATATGTATGAACATGTAAACTTACTGATGGAAGAAAACCTAAGATCCCCTTGAATATGTCCGTAGGCTTGTGTAGTAGTGCTCCCCTGTTTCAGTTGTCCTTGCATTTGCCCTATACATTGCCACACCTAAGCCTACTCATCTCTTTGAATATTTTTATGTGTTCTTTGCTTGTACCACTTGCTCATTTTTGTTTTCATCCCGGACTGTGCAAAGCAATGTAGATATCCAGTGCTATGAGTTCCTCAAAGTCTAGTGTAGTTGCCAAAATCTACTAATTATGCAAATGCCATAGTTCCACTGACTGTTTCTCATTCCATTCACCGTTTCTCTTTGCATGACATCGAATACAGCTACAATGATATCTTAAGTCGTGGTTTCAGAATTTCTCACTCCTCACTCATGTTTTCAGTCCAATATGAAGTCAGTCTTGCTTTTACAACCAGCAATAACAGTTGTGTACATGTTGTAGTATTGTGTTATCACGCAGATGGCAGTGCCCTGGAAATGTAACCCAAGAGCTGATAATGTATGCATAATATGCACAGACCTATTATAGCAAACTGAACATACTTTGCTTCTGAGGTACTGGCCATGATTTTCATACAGATGTAGGCTGGTATGATGATGCCAAAATGTTGTTTAAAAGGTCACCTGTGTTCAAGGCAATTAAAGTTAGGGACCACAAGATCTTAATGTCTACATCACAGTGAAAAGAGAGTGTACTGAAGATCTCTGGTCATAATATGCTGACTTAAGTTATTATAGACACAAGTCTTGACAGTCGTATTCAGTATTTCAATGCCTAACCTAAGTTCTATGCACTATTACAGTAAATACATTGATATATCTTACTATATGGATGTGAGGCTTTCAAGGGAGTTTGTGGTACTGCATTTGTTTTGTAGAGTTTAATAAGACTTGCAAGATATTTTCATAGAATGATACCTAAATCATTATCATTACAAAAAGTAAATTTTCCACCTCCAATCAGTGATTCACCACTTCCCCAGAGAGTGAATGCATGCAAAGAGGTATCAATTCACAGTCTGTAATAGTAGGACAAGAATATGATATCTTTAATGTGATATGACTGTCTCCTTATTTAAAATGATAAACTGTAGAATGGAAGAAATCAAATTTTTTCATAATTTATTTATTAAGAAACAGCTTTAGTAACATAGTAGCTGTGTAATTCTGATGTTCTTTGTGCTTCTCTGTTGCAGTCATTACATTTGGGTAATCTGCTGGCAGGTTGCCCTCAGTCAGCCTGATTAACAAAGTCTTGGGTCCTGCGTCGGTTGCTGTCCCTTCTTCCATGACGTCAGGTCGTCAGGGGTATAAAACATTTAGCCGATGCCATTACATCAGTCTTTCCTGCCGCGCGGTGCCCGAAGCAGAAGCAGTTCGCAAGTGCCAGTCGGCCAACTCCTGAAATTTTCGTTTTCAAGTTTCAGAACCAAAGTCTTCAACTAAAAGCTAAGTATCCCGTTCGGGAAACTTTTTCTTGCCGCTTACCGATGTCAGTAAAAGTTAATAATTGCATTACTTGTGAGAAGCAAATATCTCATATGGATTTTCATTTGTACTGTATTTCTTGCCTAGGCCCTGACCACAATGTGCCTTGCTGTCAGTTTTGTGCTAAATTTAGTCAACGCATGATTAAATGTCAGTATATTTTTGCTTCTAAATATTTTGGCTCAAGGTTTAATTATCCAGAAATGTCATCGGTTAGCAATCAGACTACCGGAATACCTAAAAAATGCAAAGAAAAAGAAGACAAAGACAGACCATCGAGGTCCAAACCTGATGACGATGCTTCTCCTAAGCCAGTCGCCAGTTCGCTGGTACTCAGTGAGGCACTTTCGCAGCCCTTGATACCCACTACTTCTGATTCGCAGGCCTCTACTGAGACCCATTCGGAGTCCGGTATGCTGCGAAATGCTTCAATTATGGAACTCGCGGATGTCTCTACCTTAGATGGGTCTGGAGCCCCTGTGCAGGCACTGGTTTCTGAGGGTGTTTTCAGGCCTACAGATTTGTATATTAGACCGATGCCATCTTCAAAACTAAGGCCAAAATCTAAATTTGTATCTAAAAAACTGATGCCTGGGCCACATGTGCAGGCCCCTATGCCTAAAAAACAAATTATCAAAATGGCTGAAGATTTAATTACTCTGATCAGGGGTAGCCAACCCCCTCCTTCTAAGAGGCCTAGGCAATACATTGATTATGAATCTTCTGAACAGGATTCTATTTCTTCTGACTTTTCTAATGAACAGGATTCATCTATTCTTATTTATGAGGACTCTGATGCAGAAGATTCCATTCCTTCTGCTTCTCCCCCTGAGGATTTTTCTTTTGGGGAAACTTTACATACCTTAAGGGAACATTTCCACTGGGAAAGTCAGGATTTCTCTGAATCTAAAAAGAGACTTAGGGATTTTCTTCTTTTTCCTCAGCATAGGCCTTTGGCTATACCTCCTGTTCTAAACATTGTTGATGTTGTTTTTTCAGAATCTAGTATGACTCTTGATTCCCTGCCTCTGGCTCCTTGTAAGCCAGACAGATACTACAGGGTTCCTGACTCCCACAAATTCCTTTTCAAAAATCCTATTGCTGATGCTGAAACCATTTTTCAGGGTTCCAAGTGCATTAAGGCCTCTACTGCTAAAAATCCTACCCGTTCTGATAGAGATTCCAGGGCGATGGATAGATGGGGTAAGAAGGTTTACACGTCTGCAACATTGGCAATCAGGGCTTTAAACTGTCAATTTCATATGCCTAAATATCAAAGCATATCATGGGACTACTTAAACAGAAAATGATGTTAATCTCTTACTGTGTGGAAAATAAAGATTTGCAGGATTTATTACATTCAGCTGAACAAGTTGGAAAACTTACTTTGCAATGTGGTTTTGATTCCTTGGAGGCCTCTTGCAGGGCTGCTGTAACTGGATCTGTGCTAAGAAGGCATGCTTGACTCAAAGAGCAAACTCTGCCTGACCATGTTAAAGCAAAATTGTTGGATGCTCCTTTACAGCAGGACCATCTCTTTGGTAATAAGGCTAAAGAAGTGTTAAAAAAGATGGAAGATAAAGCTAAATCTATGCAAACTGTGAAAGATTTCTTACAAGTGCAACCTCCAAGATTTAGTAGGCACTGGCCTGCTAAGAGCTTGTCCTTTCCAGTCCCGTTGAGAGACGCTCATGTCAAACCCAGACATTCCAAAGGCTCCAGGTTTCAGTCACAAGGAACTTTTAGAACAAAACAATGGGGTGCCTCCACCTCCAAATCTGGAAGCAACAAGTCACCTCCCTATGGTAAACAGTCTCAATGACTTCCCTCTACAATCACCAAGCACTTACCTTTTAGCCACCCCTTTGGGGGGAAAACTGGCACTTCATGCATGAAACTGGCAACTTATTACCCATGTTGCCAATCCCAAACGGATGGCCAGATCTGCCCCCAAATCAGTGGGCAGAGGCCCAGAAACAAGTTCTGTCCCTCATGAACATAGGGGATATTCAATCAGTACCAGAAGAGGAAAAGGGGAACAAGGTTTCTATTCAAGACTTTTCCTGGTACCCAGAAAAGACAAATCCTGGCATCCAATTCTGGATTTATCCACTCTAAACACATTTCTGGACATTCCAAAATTCAAGATGCTGACTCTTCAACAGTTACTACCTATCCTAGGCAAAGATGCCTGGTTGGTAACTCTAGACTTGAAAGAGGCTTACCTGCATATCCCAATCAGGGAATCTTGCAGAAGATACCTCCACTTCAAAGCAGGCTACTTGCATTACCAGTTGTCTGCACTTCCCTTTGGCTTATCTACTGCACCCAGGGTCTTCACAAAGTGCCTGGCACCAGTAATTGCATTTTGCAGGCAAAGAAATATTCAAATATATCCACGATTGTCTAACTCAGGCAGAAAACAAGGACATTCTTCTAAAGCATCTGGCATTTGTAAAAAGGGTTCTAACTTGTCTAGGGTACACCATAAACAAAAAGAAATCACAACTGGTACCCTCTCAAAAAATTACATTCCTGGGTGCAAGCTTGAATACAACTGCCCAGATGATGTACCTTATGCCAGAAAAGCAAATGCAATCGGTGACTTACGTCAAACAGGTGGCCACAAAAACCCTGCTATCTGCAAGACAAATTCTGCAAGCCTTGAGGTTCATGGCCTTCTGCATTCTTCTAATTCCATATGCAAGACTGCATATGAGGAAACTTCAGTGTTACTTAAAAATTTTATGGAGTCAACATTGTCACAGCCTGGAAACAATGATTCCTATTATACCTTGCCCTTAACTAGAGTTCCTATGATGGGCAGAGGCCTGCCACCAAAACAAGGGACTGCCATTCACTCCACCCCCTGCAGCCCAAACCCTAACTACAGACTCATCAGACTATGCTTGGGGGGCTCATCTGCCAGGAAAGTGCATTCAGGGCAAGTGGAGCCCAAATCAAATAAACTTACATATCAATCAGAAAGAGATGCTAGCTGTACAGATGCACTGACAGCCTTCAAGGACTACCTTCATCCAGGACAATTAATGATAAAGACAGACAACACCACACTTATGTGGTATATAAACAAGCAGGGGGGTACACACTCCTACCCCCTTTGTAGACTAGCCATGGCATTGTGGAACACGGCCTTGACCTATCAAATACAGCTACAAGCTGAATTCCTGCCAGGGAAGATAAATACTCTGGCAGATGAACTAAGCAGAAATCTTATGGACCCGCACGAATGGAAACTGGAACCACAAGTTTTCAACATGTTGACATGCAAATGGGGGAGCCCAGACATAGATCTTTTTGCCTCACCCCAGAACTATCAGTTGGACAAATTCTGCACAAGAATTCATCACAAAAAAGCTTGGAAAGTGGATGCTCTATCATTCAGCTGGAAAAACCTATCAGTCTATGCTTTTCCCCCTCTGCCTCTGCTCTCCAAAGTTCTACTAAAAGTCAGACAGGACAAACCAAAAATGATTCTGATTGCTCCAGACTGGCCTCGCCAACACTGGTACCCACTCCAGCGCAATGTGTCACACCTTCCTCCGTGGCACCTGCCTCAGACACCTTACCTACTGTCTCAGCAGAACTACCAAATTCTGCACACTCAGGTCCAAACTTTGAATATTGCAGCATGGCTAATCAACTAATTTCACCCTTGGCATCCCTCAGCAAACCTGTGATGGATGTCATTTTGGAGGCTAGAAGGCCTAGTACTAGATAATCTTATGCTGACAAATGGAAAATATTCTGTGCCTGGAACCAATCAC
Organism: Protopterus annectens; assembly: GCF_019279795.1. Classification (NCBI taxonomy): domain Eukaryota; kingdom Metazoa; phylum Chordata; order Ceratodontiformes; family Protopteridae; genus Protopterus; species Protopterus annectens. Next base: position 770,911,620 of record NC_056731.1, on the reverse strand, counting down.
AAGGAATAAGCACAGCAATACCCAATATTCCTCAGATTCTGCCATACTTAACTGAGATGCTTCACAAGGGCCTATCTTTTTCTTCCATAAAAAGCCATGCCTCTGCCATTTCAGCTCATTAAAACACAGAACCTCCCCTCTTCTCTCATCCTCTGCTAAAGCAGTATCTCAGAGGGGCCAAAAATGTAAGACCTCCCAGGAGAGCACCAACTCTTGCATGGGACCTCAATTTCGTTTTGGAAAAACTCACTCTCCCTCCTTTTGAGCCAGCTGCTACTGCAGACCTAAAATTTCTCCCCTGGAAAACAGCTTTCCTTTTAGCAGTCACTTCAGCTAGAAGGATTTCAGAATTACAAGGTCTTATGGCAGTGGAGCCTTTCATTATTTTTCATCCGGGCAGGGTGGCTCTCAGGACCAATCCATCTTTCATGCCTAAGGTGGTATCCAGTGTGGCTCTTAATCAGACCATTCATCTACCACCTTTCTTTCCCAATCCACAGAACAAGGGTGAGCAGATTCTGCATTCATTGGATGTACATAGACAACTTAGATTCTACTTAAACAGGACTAAATTAGTAAGAAAATCTGAACAACTATTGGTGGCATTTGCTGCAGGGGCAGAAGGAAAGGCTATTTCAAAGCAGACCGTTTCCAAATGGATAAGCCATTGTATTTGTTTCTGCTATATGCACCATGGTAAACCTATCCCCAAGGGGATCAGATCTCATTCCACCAGGGCTGCATCTGCTTCTGCAGCCTTTCTCAGAGGGGTTCCTACCAGAGACATTCTAGAAGCTGCTACCTGGAGCTCAGTTCATACGTTCACCAAACATTACCATTTACCTCTCTTCTCTAAATCCAGAGCTGGCTTTGCCACTGCTGTCCTGCAGGGCCTTATAGCTGCTCCTAATGCTGTATAAATCCATCCTCCCAACCATAGCTTTGGGATTCTACCCAAATGTAATGACTGCAACAGTGAAACATGAAGAACATAGTACAGTTTTGTGCACTTACCATAAATGTAGATGTTTGAGTGTATTCACTGTTGCAGTCCTGGTTACCCACCCTCCTGCCCCCTGTTTTTCTCTTATTATACCTCTCCTTTCTTTTATTATGCTTAAAAGCCTTTTTGGTGTATTTGCTTTTTTTTGGAGGTATATTTTTGTGTTTTAAATTATATACATATACATATATATATATATATTTTTTTTTTTTTTTTTTTTGCTACCCATTTGGGGGGCACCTGACATCTGAGACAAGAAAAACTGATGTAATGGCGTTGGCTGCATGTTTTATACCCCTGACGACCTGATGTCATGGAAGAAGGGACAGCATCCGATGCAGGACCCAAGACTTTGTTAATCAGGCCGACTGAGGGCAACCTGCCAGCAGATTATCCAAATGTAATGACTGCAACAGTGACTACACTAGAACATCTACATTTATGGTAAGTGTACACAACTGTACTTTTTCCTTAGGATTACATCACATACTAGGAACATGACCTATTCAGAAGTAGAACTGACTCCAGTAATTGCCTAAATGTGGCATTCTTTTTTGCCTTTCCTGGTTCTGTAGAAACAGTAGTTGATTTCTTTCTCTGTTATTTTGTGTTCTGCTTTCTTATATATTATAAATGATTGTGCAAGGATGATATTAGTGTCTGTACACTCAATGTCACTTGCTTAGACTATTTTATGTGCATGTGTACTTCAACCATTTATTCATAGCTGTGACACTTACGCCAATAATGTCTCCCACTGAAACTTCCCTGTGTAAACTCCGAAAAAGGAACATTCCAGAGCATGAAAATGGTAGCATTCCTCCTGTGTAATCTTCCCCAGGAATTATGTCTCATCTAAGTGATACAGACAAAGACTGGAGACATGCAGAGGCTGATTTCACAGAAACCAAGTGAGAAAAGGATGATTATTACAGTTCATGTTAGCCTCCTCTTTATAGGAAAGATTACTTTGCAATTAATAGTTAAACAAAGGGTGGTATAATACCTGGAATGTACTAGAACATAAATCCCATGACCAGCACTGTTCACTTTTTTTTCAGAATATTTAGCCTAAGGGACAGAAAATGAAGCATTCATTTTCCTGGTTAACCTAAAAACCTGTATTTGGAGACTGGCCGAAGAAAAGTTAAAAAAAATAGTTTGTAAAATGTTGTCCTTGCAGCACCATTAGCAAAATAAGGGTTAAATAACTGTAGGGGAAACTCAGACTTTCATGGTCACAATAAAAGTGTCATGGTTAATCAAGCTGGGAGACTTAACACAACCAAACATTATGCTAAGGCTAAAGGATCCACCAAAATAACTCTGGAATGTACATACAGATTGTATCACACTGATCACTGTTTTACACTTGAATGGTATAAGTGCTGTAGATCATCAGGATAGAACAGAAACATCCAAGTGTCTCAAAAAGATGACCATTCTGCAGTAGGGTAATACTACAGTATGTCATAGTACTGTGAGGAAACATTTCTTCACGCAAAAAGTAGTGAATGCACTGAACAGTCTTATAAGAGAGGCAATGCAGCCACCCTCAGGAGTCAGCAACTTTATGGAAAAGGTGACATAGGATATAATAAAAAGTTGAAATCTAACATTAAGGTTGATGCCTGGATTTTATTCACACACATATGAGCATGCATGCATGTACACACACGCGGTTGTGCACATGCGTATGTTTGTGTGTGTGTGTGTGTGTGTGTGTGTGTGTGTGTGTGTGTGTGTGTGTGTGTGTGTGTGTGTGTATGTATGTATGAGTCTGTGTGTGTGTGTGTGTGTGTGTGTGTGTGTGTGTGTGTGTGTGTGTGTGTGTGTGTGTGTGTTTGTGTGTGTGTGTCTATGAGGATGAGTGTGTGTATACTGTACACATACAATATTAGTAATCACAGTTTCCACTAAACTTTTATGTTAACACAATAACTAGTTTCATGCATTGATATTTTAAGAATTTTGGTGCTATTTGTCCTTTTGAGGTAATGTTTGGCATGCATTATTCTGAAACTTAGTTCAGGAATGTTAGCAGTTTTCATTATTACTGGCCTGACAAGTGCAGAGATATACCTGTCCAAAAAAGTAGACAAAAAGTTGAATGCAATTTATGTGAATGGGAAAATGTTTGTCGACAAGCATAGCCTAAACTTTAAAGTTGACTTACTCATTGGAGAATCCATTTTGCAGCCTAGTGTAAGAGAGAGTTTGCTCAAAACACCTTAGATATTCAGTTATTCAAAGCTGGAGTATATAAATTATCATCTCACAAGTCACAAACCATAGGATCATAAGATCATAGGAAGTTACTATGCTAATGGCGCTAGGGCCCTTACAAGCCTAGCCAAGTTCTACCCTTATTTCCACAATCAGCACCTATTGCTTCTGTCCAAGAGAGACACAGATGGAACCCCTGGGATGAATTTATGGTTAACCATACAACTGTCCAGATTGCATTTGAAGAGAGGAAATGAGGTGCTCTGTTTGGTATAAAGTGGGCGTCTGCTCCAAAGGTGTGGTAACCTCTGGGAGACAAATTTGTCCCTCCAGCAGGTTCTGTTAATGTAACATACCAGGTTAAGGTCTTTAGAGTGAGTAACCTGTGTACCATTTGACTTACGTATATGCAGCATTTCCAATAAAGCAGGGTCAGAGATTGCCTTGTATTCAAATCAGAGATCACCTCTGAGTAGTCTGTATGAAACAGAATAAAGTGACAATGATGTCAGATGATCCACTTAGGACAGATGTTGAAGACCTTGAATTTTCCTTGTGAGGAACCTTTGTGGTCTCTCCAATTGTTGCAGGTGCTTGGAAAGGTACATACCAAAAGGGGCAATGTACTAAATTATTGGCCTGATGAAGGAAGAGTACAGGGAGGTTATAACTTCTTTTTTTTTCTGGAAGCAATGCCCTTACTTATGAGATGAGCAATATAGAATGCTCTTCTTACCACTGTGGGGACATGGTGATCAAAGGTAAGGTTGCTGTCAACCTGTATGCCCAAGTGTCTCACCACTGAATGCGTACTTAAGGTGTTGCTATTGATGTGGTAGTTAGCAGGAACATCGCTCTTACTGAAAGGGATGATAATACTTTTTTTGCATTAAGTTTAAGGCCGTGACTTTGACACCAAACATTTGTTTGTGTAAGACCCTCTTGTAGGATGTTGACATCATTTGAAGATTCTATGGCCACTCCCAGTTTGCTGTCATCAGCAAACTTTGTCAGCCCCCGACCTTTAGTTTTTGCTTTTACTTCGGAGAAATAGATTCCAAACAGTAGAGGTCCCAGGACTGATTCCTGACTGGTTACAGGTGGTTGGAGGTGGATTCCCCTGTTTTTACTGTATGGGTTCTATCAGTGAGCCAGTTAGTAACCCATCTAATGATATAAGGATTGATACCTAGCTGGGTGAGTTTGTCAATGATACCTGAGTGGGGGATAGTGTCAAATGCCTTGGCTAAGTCTAGGTAGGTTGTATGCACAAATTTCTCCTAATCCAGGGCCTTGGTGACTGTCTTGAAGAAGTCCCCAGGTTTATCAAGCATGCTCTCCCTTTGGCAAGTCCAAACTGAGTAGGGTCAAGTGTTTGGAGATTACCTATATCTTTGTTGATAGGATACATGATGATTTGTTCCATGGCCTTGCAGAAAAGTCTAGTCAGGTTAATAGGTCTATAGTTCCCAGGATCAGTGGAAACACCACCTTTGTGCAAGGGAATAACAGTGGCCATTTTCCATTCAGCTGGGATGAAGCTGGTGCTTAGACTATGACTGAAAAGAGTACCGAATGGTGTTGATAATTCTTGTTGGAGCCCCTTTAGGACACAGCCTGGGATGTTATCAAGTCCCATAGATGCTGTGTTTTTGGTCTTAGATAGGGTGTTTATGACCTGCTCTTTAGAAATACAAGGTAGGAGATAGGTGGTAGGTATGTCATGGGGTACGTGTGGTGGGATATGGAAGTGAAGTTTTACAGAACCTGTTGATGAAGAGGTTAGCTATGTTTACAGGCTCAGTATATGTAGACCAGGATTTGTAAAATCCACAGTTCTGGCTGTGAAGTAAATCATGACAGATGAACCATTCAGGATGCCTACATTTAGTTGTATTATTACATTAAAATGTAGTTGCCACTGTCCTGTGATTTCTACATTTTCAGGGGAAGAAAAACAATTGTACAGTAATCACTGATCATTACATTGTATCACAACAATAAGTACTCTTTTTACAGCATGACTACTACTATACATTTAAATATTTTAGGAGATTTTTCTTCTCCAAGGTAAACTCTCACCGTATCCCACAAAGAACAGGCATATCAAGCTCCCACTCTATAGATAATAGAAGTGGTACTTCTGTGAACTGCAAAAATTACTGCATTCTGTGCAAGAAGTGTAAGCATTTAAGTAAAGGTGCCAAATCAGTAGTCCTTAATAATAAACAAGTATCTCTTCTTATCCACTTGAGAAATTTCTGGAAGGAAATAAATTATTTCAGTGAAAGATGTAAGAAGTACTCTAGGGATCTAAGCCTCTTCTGCAACATCAATAGAATGGTTTGGAGGGACACATACATCAAAGGATACTACTGCTGTGGAACAGACTCCCCATCATGATAAAACAAAATTCAATCCCAGTGAATGAACCCATGCTTATGTTTTAAAATTGCTTAAAACTGTATGAGCTGTTATTTTTTTATTTTTGAAAACATCGTTTTGTTTTCTAAACAACTCAAAGGTCATTGGCATATACCTTAATATAAAAGGGTATTCTGTTTGATAATATATGACCTTCAGCTTAGGGAGAATCTATAAGTATTACCCTGATTAATTTAGAAAGTAGTGCAAGCTTTGCTACAACATACATACGAACTATGAAACTTTAGTATCTGACATTACTGACTGGCTGTAATCCTCGGTGATCAAGAGAAAATATAACGCAAAATCTGGGACATTCTGCAAACTCAGGGGCAGCTGGGAGTCAAGGATAGTGGCCGAAGAAGTCATGGCTTGTCAATAAATACATTACTACCAGATTTATGAAATAAGGTGGCTTGGGTCATTTATTTTATTTTTAAGGGTGAAACTGTTCTTCTGCAAAGATTTGTCATATGCTCTTTTCAGAGTGTTTCTTTTTCTTTGGTCATAACCCATAACCTACTTTCAACTTTTCCTACCTCGGTGATATCCCTTATGCAAGTTGTATGTTTTCCTTTTCAGCATTAAACATAATGGAACTCAAATTATTGATAGCGAACCTATATAGTTTGAGTTTTCAAAAAGGTAAAAAGGCTGGGAAGAGACTATAATCTACAGGATATAGAACAGAGCAGAATTAACAAAAACAGGTCAGCAATGACCAGGCCTACTGCTGGTTTATAGTTTCATGTCTCATTTGGCTTTGAGCAGTAGAAGAAAATATTAATTAGATGCTGAAGATGAGTTACAAGTTATTTTAGATGATGCAGTGATGACCTGATATATGATGTCATCCTTTAGCACAACAGAATTAATACAGTAGGCTTTTCTTTAGCTGTGTGGCACAGCCTTGCATTTAAAGGCCCAGTGCCATGACTGTAAAAAACAATCAACTGTAACCTGATGCACTTGGGGCTCTGTGTGAGAGTTGTGTTAGTTCTAACAGACCAAGTCCAAAATTAGGATAAATGTTGAAATTTTACTTTAATTTTCTAACTGTAATCAAAGTGTTGCCTTTGAAAACATGTCAAACATGTACGTACAGGTGCCTTTATCTGATATGAAACAGTATAATATTTTGAGCTTTTGTCATTTTAAAATTTTAAAATTTGTTGAAGAGGGGAAGCCGTTAGTTTGTTTCAATTTTTAAGAGACTTGCTTGGTTCTCTTGTTTATTAAGGTGAACTTAAAATGCTCCCAGCCAAGTGTACAATGTTTACATACGTAGCTGGAAGACTTCTTGATTCCACAGTATTAGGAATCCTCGCATGTCTATGAAGGCAATGACAGCAAGAAAGAACAATGAGACAGATGATGCACATAAGTACAAAATGAATCGGATACATTTTAAGTTTAAACAGTCAGCTAGCAACCTGATCAATTTATATCTGGAGTCAGCAAAAATACTGCCCTAACTTCCTAAAGCTTCATACAAGTACAAATATTACATATTTACTTTTGTTTGTATTTTACCTGTAAAGCTTACACAATTCTCTAGTGTATATTTGCTTGCCTTAAACCTAGGTATTTCTTCCATCTGACTGTTTCCCTCCAGGCAGACAAAGTTAGGAGAGGTTATAGTTGTCCTATACTAAGATCAGATGTTTTGTTGTAGTACAGGTGACTGATACCTGTTTATCCTGTCTTCCTAGTTGTTTGAGGCAGTTTCGCTGCTTTTGGATTATGCAAGAATAATATATATTTGTTTCCTTTTATTTTTCACTAATGATATTGGAAAAGGATGCTAGCAGCCCACAGTTTAGAAGAAGTGCAAAAACTGAAACTCAGACATTTCACTAAAAAAGAAAAAGTGCTTAAAAGTCTAAAGTTCAGTTTGTTTTGTGCAAAACACAAACTTCAAGCATTTATCTATAGGCTCCTCTGCAGGTAATCAAGGTGGGATTCCTTGAGCATCAGTAGCAAAAGAAGAAAATGCCAAAGATCACAATGCTGTTTTCCATAGGAAATTATTGCCAGTGCAATTTCTGAGTGTGCACCAACAATGATGCACTTCTTTTGGGAGATTTCTCCTTTATTGAGTTGCTATACATGAGTTTGGGAGTTACAATTGGGCTTGCCCCACCCTGCAAAAAACTCTTAGTTAATTTGTTCACCCTTCTGTGTTTGGGGCATTATTTATTTTTATGTTTCATCTGTCTATCATTGTGGAGATCAACTTTTCGTAGCAGAACTTTAACTGTAATGTTATTAGAAAGACACAGCCTGAGTTGGCATGACTCCAATAATTTTCCTTGAATACTGAAAGTAAACCAAAGGAACAGAGAAGCTGATGTCATTCCGGAATCAGTAGTGTGAGCCCCAAAGAATCTCATCAGTGTTGCCACCCCAACACTTGATTCATGCACGTTAATTTTTAAAAATGATTTAATAAGTCACAAGTCTTTTTGCATTGTACAAAATCCTAGTTCATGATTAAAAATACATTTCTATGTTTTTGTAATGTTTTCCTTTAAATTTGTGATTAAGAACTCTGAAGTCTAGTTATAACCAATAAAATACACATGCCACAACATGCCAGAGTCTGAGCAAAGAGGAAATATTTAATGAGGCAAGCTAGAGTAGCAGTTGTGCTGTGGTTAATTCTGAAGTCATTTGGCTAGGAAGTGTCTAGTGTGCTTTTAACTGAAGACAGAGCCTTTTTCAGACAAGTCATTTGCCAAGGATGCATAAAAGTAAACATTCATTATTCTTGGCTTCCTTATATGCCACTTCTTTTTGAGTAGAAGTTGTAACAGCTGTTTTTAAATGGTGCTGGTTCTTTTATTTTAAGAAAGTTTTTGTTGCCTATCCAAGCAAAATGGAAAGTAATGACAGGGGCTGCATCTTTAGAATTTACGTTTAAGTAAAGGACAACCATCTCTCTGAGTTAAATTGACTTAGGGGCACATGGGTTATTCTGTATGAGGGCTCAATCCAGGTATAATAACCATCTAAAGAGCCTCGCTCAAAACTATCTCCCCACACAAGGCCTAAAGCTTACCATTGCCATGTCCCATTTTGCAAGCCCATGTAATATTTATCTTGCAGTACTAATACACTAAATGTTAATATATGAGAAGGTGCATGGTTAGCCTTCGATGTGCATGCACCAGCACAGGACAACAGCATTAAAGAAAAGACAATACTGATGAATGGTGACTAGTGTTTAACAATAATGATGGCAGCTAACACTGTAACTTGATAGGCTAAAGATAGGCTGGCACTTGTCAGATTTCATTTGCTAGATACAGGGTTCTTGACATAACTGGACATTATTGTCACTCATTCTTCTTCTCAGGAGACCTGTTTAGCTTCTTCTAGGGAAAAAACATCTAACAAATGTGCTTTCAGAGCTGTGAATGTCTCCAAGTCTTCAGGCCCTGCATCCTGTTGATTCCACTCACAGGTCCCATGTGCAAAGTACAGTCTAGCAGGATAGGAAAGGTGCCTGTTGGTCTCTTCTAAGCTTGTGTAGGAAAATACCCTATTATAAGTCAAAGGCACAGATTGTTTGAAACATCGCATTGATGAGTTTGTTGCTCCTCTGCACCTTCAGGTCCTTTAAGTGAACAATTATGTTCATCAGAAAAGCAAAAGCAGCAAATCACTGAGAGTCTTCCATGACACACGCGTTCCTTTATTCTGTTGCAGAAATCACTTGATTTCATATATGAGAGCAAAAAAGCTGCTGCACATCTGTAAGATACAGAGCATCATATACAGTACTGAGAAAAGACTGAAATGTTCAGTGAGTAACAGAGCTGGGCCAGAATCAGATGAAGTTAGCAGTGCTCACAATAAAGCCCATTCATTTCTCATATGACATTTGGGACGAGATCTCTACCACATACTGCCACCTGGTTCATTCGGTAAGGATGTTAATTTACTATTACAGATTGAGCAGGCCCACCATGCTTTAATAAGCAGATCATAGGAACATAGGATCATAGGAGGTTACTAAGCTAATGTCCTCAGGGCCCTTACAAGCCTAGCCAAGTTCAACCCATGTTCTCAAGGGTGCCTGGTTTAAGCAGACAATAAAATCAGCATCTATTGCCCTTGTCCAAGAGGGACACAGGAGGAACCCATGGGGTGAATTTTCTGTTACCCATCCAATCATTGAAATTATACTTACACAGGGCCAGATGAGGGTCTTTCTTTAAAATGAATAGGAAGCCTGTTCCAAAGGTGGGGCAACCTATGTGAGACAAATCTGTCTCTCCAGCAAGTTCTGTTGATGTCACATACCAAGTTAAGGTCCTTTGAGCAAGTGGCCCATGTGCCATTTGACTTGAGAATGTGAAACTTTTCCATTAAAGCTGGGTTAGACATTGCTCTATATGCAAGGCACAGGTGACCTCTGAGCAGTCTGTATGACACAGAGTAAAGTGACAGTGATTTCAGTCTGTTGGCTTAAGACAGCTATTGACAACCCTGAATTTTATTTGTAATGAACCTTTCAGGGGTGGCTCATCCTATCGGACTGCCGGACTGCAGCCCTCCCACCTAGAAAAAAATTTTAATTAATCTGTAAAACAAAAAAACCACGAGTCCCAATCCTCTGCAGATGCACGAACAACTCAGACTGCCTTTATCAGCAGTCCAGATATGGGCAAAGAGGTACCCAGCAATCATTGCTGTGAGATACCAGGAATCTGTGCGGTGATGACCGCACAGAACAGAGGAGTTCCGGACTGCTTCAGCCGCAGTCAGAACCAATGAGGAGGACCGAGCTGCTCTCATGGGACGTTCAGTGTGCGGGCTTCAGGAAGGTGTTCGGATTGTGGGTTTGCTTCGTTCTCTGGATTACTTCATGAAACCGGGTAGGTGTTCATTCGGCAGTCACTGGAGTGTGTGTAAAATTCCCCAATTACTATATACTGGTGGCTAGCGAGAACAAATGGTGGTGGGTAGATACTCAGGTTGAACCCTGTACCTTGTATGCAGGTGTTAAGGACCTGAATTCCCTACCCACCACCATTTGTAAAAAAAATTGCAGATTTTTGCCTCATATTTGATCTGATCTGTTCCTCATAATATCTCTGGTTTCTAAATGTTGCAATGCTTGATATTTGATGGTGCAGTGGTAGCATTGTTGCCTCACAGCTGCAGGTTCTCAGGTTTGATTCTTGGCTAGGGTGCCTTCTGTGTGGAGTCTGTATCTCATCCCTGTGTTTGTGTGGATTTGCTCTGGTGTCCTGCCATTTTACAAAGACATGTGTCTACAGTATTTCTCCCTGGGCCTCTGCTGAAAATTGTTTTTGTTCCGTCGGAAGTAAAATTGACAGGCATTTGAATTTCAGACTTCATATTCTTCAGAAAATACATAGTAACACAACCTTTTATTCAAGCAATTTTCTAAGTTTATAAGATGAATATTTGAAATTTGTCCTTATTTTTGGGACCGTAATACCCCATTATTGGCTTTTTCCAGGTTTTTTGTGCGAAGGTTGACAGCTATGGCAAGAGCTGAATTCACTGAATATGTTTGAGGGCTGTATTCCCTCATTACTGGGTTTGTCCAGGTGTTTTGTGCTAAGTGGTTGACAGCTATGGTGAGAACTGAATTCATTAAATGATAGCCATTTAAGTTTCAGTCTTCCTCTCTTTCACAAAGCAGCTGATTTGGCGTAGTGGTATGTTGCTCTGACTGTTTTGCACAGGGACCTTGGCAGTAAAATGTACGGTGGTAACACAGCATTTTATTCTAGCAACTTTCCAAGATTATACAAGCAATGTTTAATGTGTCCCTGGTTTTTGGCCTTTTGCCCCCCACCCCCAATAAATTTGGCTTTTTCCAGATTTCTTGTGCTGCGAAGTTGAGATGCAGTTGAGTATTGAGTAGATTTTACAAGGAGCTGAGAGCTGCAAGGGAAGAGAAGTTTAGTGCTGCTTATGCTAAGTCAGCTTGCATTGTTAATAGCACAACAGGTTGTGTACTTGCTTTTGATGCAGAAGGTTGTTGGTTCTACTCCCACAAGGGGTGACTGCTGCTGTACTGAAAAAGTTAAGATACTAACTATGAGCCTGTTATCAGTTTGCCATCCATTTCCTATTGCAATATTACTAGCTTATAATTTTTAATGTAATATAGGCAATTTATTCCTCAGGGGCATCAGACCAGGGGCGGCTCGTGGCATAGGGCTGCCGGACTGCAGCCCCCTCAAAAATAAAAAAAGAAAGAAAAAAAATGAAAAATAAAAAAAATATTTTTTTAAAATTCGCGGACTTATCGGTCTATGCGCATGCTCAAGGCAGCCCGGCCGTCCCCATAGGGGGACACAAGGAGACGTTATTTTTTTAAAATTTGCGGACTTATCGGTCTATGCGCATGCTCAAGGCAGCCCGGCCGTCCCCATAGGGGGACACAAGGAGACGTTATTTTTTTAAAATTTGCGGACTTATCGGTCTATGCGCATGCTCAAGGCAGCCCGGCCGTCCCCATAGGGGGACACAAGGAGACGTCTGTGCACTTTTACAGTGCACAGACCCGCCAGGATTATGGGACGCGTCCAGACCAGCAGGGACAAGCCTTAATTTACAATGTTTATTTGCTTTACTGGAGTTTGTGTATGGTGCTTGTGCTTTACTGGAGAGAGAGTGTGTGTGTGTGTGTGTGTGTGAAAATGCCCCAGGTGCTTATGGTGGTGTGGTAGGGAATGCCTCAGGCTTGAACCCTGTACCCTGTATGCAGGTGTTAAAGACTTGAGTTCCCTACCCACCACCATTTGTAAAAAAATTTCAGATTTTTACCTCATATTCGATCTGATCTGTTCCTCATAATATCTGTGGTTTGTAAATGTTGCAATGCTTGATATTTGATGGTGTAGTAGTAGCATTGTTGCCTCACAGCTGCAGGTTCTTGGGTTTGATTCTTGGCTGGGGTTCCTTCTTTGTGGGGTCTGTATCTTCTCCCTGTGTTTGTGTGGGTTTGCTTTTGTGCCCTCCCATGTTACAAAGACATGTCTGCATTATTTCTTCCTGGGCCTCTGCTGAAAATTGTTTATTTGTTCCAAGTCAGACTGTCCTGATTAAAAAATGTTAAATAAAATTGACAGGCATTTGAATTTCAGACTTAAGGGTTTCTGAATGTTTAATTCCTTGCGTATTTGATGGTGCAGTGGTAGTATTGTTGCCTCACAGCTATAGGTTTTCTGGTTTGATTCTTGGTTGGGGTGGCTTCTGTGTGGAGTCTGCATCTCCTCCATGTGTTTGTGTGGATTTGCTCTGGTGCCCTGCCATTTTACAAAGACGTGTCTGCAGTTTTAATCCCTGCTGAAAATTGGTTTTGTTCTGTCCGCAGTAAAATTGACAGGCATTTGAATTTCAGACTTCAGGTTTCTGAATGTTTAATTCCTTGCATAATTGATGGTGCGGTGGTAGTATTGTTGCCTCACAGCTATAGGTTTTCTGGTTTGATTCTTGGTTGGGGTGGCTTCTGTTTGGAGTCTGCATCTCCTGCCTGTGTTTGTGTGGATTTGCTCTGGTGCCCTGCCATTTTACAAAGATGTGTCTGCAGTTTTAATCCCTCGTCTCTGCTGAAAATTGTTTTTGTTCTGTCCGCAGTAAAATTGACAGGCATTTGAATTTCAGACTTCAGGTTTCTGAATGTTTAATTCCTTGTATAATTGATGGTGCAGTGATAGTATTGTTACCTCACAACTATAGGTTTTCTGGTTTGATTCTTGGTTGGGGTGGCTTCTGTCTGCATCTCCTCCCTGTATTTGTGTGGATTTGCTCTGGTGCCCTGCCATTTTACAAAGACGTGTCTGCAGTATTAATCCCTGCATCTCTGCTGAAAATTGTTTTTGTTCTGTCCGCAGTAAAATTGACAGGCATTTGAATTTCAGACTTCAGGTTTCTGAATGTTTAATTCCTTGCAGATTTGATGGTGCAGTGGTAGTATTGTTGCCTCACAGCTATAGGTTTTCTGGTTTGATTCTTGGTTGGGGTGGCTTCTGTGTGGAGTCTGCATCTCCTCTCTGTGTTTGTGTGGATTTGCTCTGATGCCCTGCCATTTTACAAAGACGTGTCTGCAGTATTAATCCCTCGTCTCTGCTGAAAATTGTTTTTGTTCTGTCCGCAGTAAAATTGACCGGCATTTGAATTTCAAACTTCATGTTCTTCAGAATACATAGTAGCACAACCTTTTTTTCTAGCAATTTTCTAAGTTTATAAGATGAATATTTTAAATTTGTCCCTATTTTTGGGACTGTATTCCCCCATTATTGGCTTCGTCCAGGTTTTTGTGCTAAGGTTGACAGCTATGGCAAGAACTGAATTCACTGAATATGGACTGTAGAATTGTGCATATTTACTGATAAAGGTGCACTGTAGAATTGTGCATATTTACTGATGGTGGACTGTAGAATTGTGCATATTTACTAATAATGGTGGACTGTGGAATTGTGCATATTTACTAATAATGGTGGACTGTAGAATTGTGTATATTTACTAATAATGGTGGACTGTGGAAGTCTGAGTAGACTTGGGCAGTTTTGCCATTATGGGTGCATATGTTTTGTTTCATTGCTTACTGGAAAAATGTTCAAAACAAATTTAAAACACCCTCTAACCAAGTGTACTGTATTGTACAAGGAATATAATTTTTAGTACAATGAGGAAGGTGTATCAAAGAGCACATGTATGTTTCATATGCAAGGGGCCTATGATTCGAAAACAGCCCAAAATTAATCTTTATCTGCCACTGGCAAAATGTATTTTCTTTGAATGTGTGTTTCAGTGCTGTTTCAGTGAATGTGAGTTTCAAGGGCAGAGAAGTTTTAATGCTAAGTTTGTTTAGCAGATGTCTTAGTGTTTGTGCTGTTAAATGCAAAATAAAACTTTCAAATGAAGTCCAAATCATCATAGAAGTAAATCAGTATGCACATTAGTGTTTATGGTAAATGGAGTGAAATAGCCAAGTAATGGATCATTGGAATGGCTGCAGGAGGAGGCTCCATTCGACCAAGATTTTGTGAGGGGGAAGGGCGGCAAACTTAAAGACAGCCCCAGCTGAACTATACCTCCCAACTGTCCAGATTTTCAAAGAATGAATAGATTTTTGCTTCTTATTTTTGGTTTTGTTCCTCATAAAATTTGTGTTTTTCTGGCAAATCATTTAGGAATTAAGTCACTAAATAATGACACACTGAGTTTCAGACTTCATAACCTTCAGAAAAATGCATGCTAAAGTAAGACCTGTTCTATCAACTGCCTCAGTTTATACAAGAGCAATTTTTAGTACTGTTTATATGTTCCATACCTTTCATCTGTCCCTGATTTTCAGGGATGTCCCTGATTTTTACTCAAATTTTAGTTCTGTCCCTCTTAATCCCTCCTAAAACTAGTGATTTTTGGAGGAAAGGTGGTGAATTACATTTAATGAATAATGACAACAATTAAGAGTTATAGACTTATTTTACCTCAGAAAATGTGTATTAATTCATATGCTCTGATTCTGTCAATATTTCAAGTTAATAGCACTAATATTTTAAAAGTATCCCTGACTGTCCCTGATTTTTTCGTAACTTGTCCCTGATTTTGTGGAAATTTGTCCCCATTTGGTTGAGAGGTCTGATATGTTCCCCCAATATATTTGGCCTTGTCCAGATTTATTGCATTAACAGGTTGAGAGGTACATGCAAATAAATTGCTTTATAGAATTAGGCATAGCCAAACCTCTCAACTGTCCCTGATTTTGGCTCAAAATGTTGCTCTTCCCCCTAATAATCCCTCCGCAAAATAGCAATTTTGGAAGAAAACATGGAGGGTTTACAATTAAGAAATAACTGTAATAATCAGAGTTATAGATTACTTTTATTTCAGAAATGCATGTAGATTCTTTTATTTTGTCAGCTGCTCAAGTTATCAGTACTAACAAAGTGTCCCTTCTTTGACAGGTTCCCAGCTGTATTGTGTGGCTATTATATATTTTTACATCACATTTTTGGTCCATTTTTCATAAAATTGTGGGGTTTTTTTTGGCAAATTAGTGACAAATCATTAACGACTGAAGTTAGAAAATAATGACAGACATTTGAGTTTCAGATTTCATACCATACAGAAAATTCATACTAATGCAAGACCTATTCTATTATCTTTCTAAGTTTATAAGAGCAATATTTAAAAATTGTCCTTATTTTTGGGCCTTTGTCCCACTTCTTTGTATGGCTTTGTCCAGATTTCTTGCTCTGACGTTGAGAGATATGACAAATGTGTCAGGGCCATCACAGTCAGCCAGAGACATTTCAAATTGTGACATACTTGGTGCACCCCACTCCCCCATGTAGTGACTCTGGATGTGTCGAAGCAAGGCAAGGAGTAGTTATGCAGTGTAAATGTGCAGAGTACCCCTCCCCCCATCCATGTTTTCCCCATGTAACAAGTAGATAGTTGTCAGGCAGCAGGTCTTTTTTTGGATAAGAAGCATTTTTACAAGTGGGGGCATCAGAGATTTCTACTTTCAGCATGTTACTTGGTACTTTAATAAAGCTGAATATAAATTATAATTAGAACTGCAATGCAAGAAGTGGTTTGAGTTGAGTGCTGCTTGTTTTTCTTATACTTGATTTTGACTGGCATTCCAGTAATGTATTTAAAAAGTAATTTATTTTTTCATGCCTCACAACCTTTTTGTTTCCATCTAGATATTAAGTAAGCTGTCATGCAGCCAATGCACTGAAATATTTTTATTCTTCTACACTTCATTTTGTCTTGATTGGACTCTCATAATGACGGTTTGGCACCCAGGGCAGTGTATTTATTTAGTTTTTGTGGTTTTGAGCATAGCTCCTCCCCTTTCTAGTTGGCCACACCCCTTCCCATTGACCCCACCCATTCAGCTGTCTCCTGCAGCCCCCCTTTGATTTGAAGTCACCAGCCGCCACTGGAACCTTTGCAGTCTTTCCATTTGCTGCAGGTGTTTGGAAAGGAATGTACCAAAGGGAGCATTGTACTCTATTACTGGCCTGATGAGTGAAGAGTACAGGGGATTTATAACCTCTTTTTTTCTGAAGACAATGCCCTTACTTATAAAATTAACAATATAAAATGCTCTTTTACCACTATGGAGACATGGTGATCAAAGTTAAGATGCTGTCAACCTGTGGGCCCAGATCTCTCACCACTGAGGTTAGTGTATTGCTATTGATATGGTACTTTGCAGGAACATCCCCCTTGCTGAAGGTGATGATAATGCATTTTTTGTATTACGTTTAAGACCATGACTTTGGCACCAGTCATTAGTCTGCGTAAGACCTTCTTTCAGGATGTTGACATTGCTAGGGGTTTCAGTGATTGCTCCCTGTTTGCAGTCATCAGCAAATATTGTCAGCCACAGTCCTTTAGTTTTAGCCTGTACTTTGGAGAAGTAGATTCCAAAACAGTAGAGGTCCCAGAACCGATCCCTATGGAACACTACTGGTTACAGGCCTGCTGGAGGATGTAGAATCCCTTATTTTGACCATATGATTTCTACCAGTGAGCCAGTTTGCAACCTACCTGACAATATATGGGTTGATACCCAGCTGGGTGAGTTTGTCAATGATGACTGAGTGGGGGATTGTGTCAAAGGCCTTGGCTAAGTCTAGGTAGGCCATATGTACAGATTTGCCCTGTGGGCTTTGGTGACTGTCTCGAAGAAGTCCCCCAAGTTTAACGGGCATGATCTCCCATTGACAAAGCCAAACTGGGGTGGGATCAAGTATTTGGAGATTTCCTATAACTTTGTTAATAAAGTCCATGATGATTAATTCCATGGCCTTGCAGATAAGGCTGGTCAGACTAATTGGTTTATAGTTCCCAGAGTCTGTGGATGCACCCTCTTTGTGTAAAGGGATGACAGTAGCTGTTTTCCATTCAGCTGGGATGAAGCCAGTGCTTAGGCTGTGATTGAAAAGTATGCCCAATAGTAATGGTAATTCCTGTTTTAACCCATATAGAACACAGCCCAGGATATTGTCTAGTCCCATAGAGGCCATGTTTTTGGCCTTGGAGAGGGCATTTAAGACCTCCTCCTCTGAGATACTAGGTGGGGGACAGATGTCAGGGATGCTTTTGGGAATATGAGGTGGGGACAGGGGAGTGAAGTTTTCACTGAATCTGTTGACAAGTAGGTTTGCTATATCCATGGGTTCTGTATATGTAGTACCATTAACTACAAGTTCAATGCAAATCTGGGCCTTACCTTTGAGGTTATGGATTAGGTTCATAGGTTCATAGGCAAATACTAGGCTATCTGCCCATGGGCATTTATAAGCCTAGCCACAAAGTGATGGCTTTCGCCTCCCCATTAGATTAGTAACCTGGGCCTCTGTCAACAGGGCTCCTGAAGTGATCCCAGGGTAGAACTTACGATTACCCATCCACTCATCAAGATTTCTCTTGAAGAGGGTCAGAGAGGAGCTCTGTCGAATATGGATTGGGGTTCTATTCTAAAGTGAGGAGAGTCACTGGGAGAGGAATCTATCCCTCCAGCATGTCCTGTTTATTGTTGTACATAGGTTCAAGTCACTAGAACAAGTGGTTCTGAGGGATCTATTTTTTTTGAGGTGAAGCATGTCCATTAGTTCAGGGTTTGACATGGCCCTATAGGTCAGGCACAGGTCACCTCTGAGCAGACAGTAAGCAACTGAGAAGAGCTGGAGCTTTTTTAGTTGTGCTTTATAGGGTAATTGTTTAAGGCCCTTAATCCTCTTAGTGAGGTACTTCTGTGGTCTTTCTAGTTGTTGCAGGTGTCTAGTGAGGTACATCCCAAATGGGGCATTGTACTCTATTATGGGCCTAATGAGTGAGGAGTAAAGGGGCACAATCACCTCCTTGGATCTGGATGAGAAACCCTTTGTGATCAGGTGTGCCACATAGAAGGATTTCCTGACCGTTCTGGTTATGTGGTTATCAAAGGAGAGCATGCTATCTACTTGGGTACCCAGGTCCCTAATTACTTCTTCTGTACTTAGTGGATTCCCGTCTATGTGGTAGTTTGTAGGTACTTTGTTTTTCCCAAATGGGATTACTATGCATTTTTTGGCATTTAGCTTGAGGCCGTGACTTTGACACCAGGTGTTTGTCTCTGTGAGACCCTTTTGCAGGATGTCTGTGTCAGCTGGAGAGTCAATTATTGCACCCAATTTACAGTCATCTGCGAACTTGGTTAGCCACAGTCCCTCCACCTTTGCCTGTACTTCAGAGAAATATATATCAAGCAGGAGGGGTCCCAGGACTGAGCCCTGTGGGACTCCGCTTGTGACTGGTGGTGCCTGCCACTCTTACCGTATGGGTTCTGTCTGAGAGCCAATTGGCAACCCATCTTGTGACATGGGGGTTGATATTTAAGCTGGTGCATTTTTCTATGATTCCTGAGTGTGGGACGGTTGAACACCTTAGTGAGGTCCAGATATGCTGTGTGGACCACCTTCCCTTCATCTATGGCCTTGGTGACTGTTTCGAAGAAGTCGACCAAGTTCAGGAAGCAAGATCTGCCTTTAACAAAGCCAAACTGGGTGGCGTCCAGTGTCTGGAGGTTCCCAATGTCCCTGTTAATGAGCTCCATGATAATGCTTTCCATGGCTTTGCAGACCAAACTAGTCAAGCTTATAGGGCGATAGTTCCCAGGGTCAGTGGTGGCACCACCTTTGTGGAGTGGTACGACTGTTGCTGTACACCATTCTTTGGGTACATAGCCTGTAGAGAGGCTGAGTTTGAATAGTGATTTGAGATTGGGGGTTAGTTCATTTTGAAGCTCGTGTAAGACACAACTGGGATAGCATCTGGTCCCATTGATGCTGTGTTTTTGGCCTTTGCAAGGGCTGTCTTTACTTGTGTGTCTGAGATATCTGGAGCGCCACATTCTTCTGGGATGGGTGCTAGCCCCTTTGGTGGAGGGGGGGTGAAGTTTGCACTGAACTTGTCAGCCAGGATGTTGGCAATGTCGGTTGGGTCAGTGTATTTAGGGCCATTATACACTAGCTCGGAGCTTATCTGAGAGTTTGCCCCTAGACTCTTGACATAGTTAAAGAAGGCCTTGTGGTTATCCTTAGAGTCATTGGCTATTTTTCTTTCGAAGTTGGCCTTGGATGATTTAATGAGGGAGCGCAGTTTTTTTACTGATGTTAATCAGAGATGCCTTCTTATTTTGGGATTTTGTTCTATCTTGCAGGAGTTTCCTCCTTCTGTTGTAAATTTTATTTATGGCTGGGGTCCACCAGACTGGCTTCCTCTTTTTTGAGGAGTTGGTCTTGGTTTTACTTGGGATGGCTCGGTCCATGCATTCTCGAAGGTGTTCATAGAATGCACTTGTAAAGGATTCTGCTGATGGGTCATCATTTTCCATTTGATTGGGAACTTTGAAACTTCCCACCTCGGACTTGATGAGTGTGAAGTTGGCTTTAGAGAAGTTTTTACCTTGATTTCCTTGACTTGGGGGGGGGGGGTCGGGATGTGGATGTCCAGTGTGATTGGTTTGTGATCTGATCTTACCAGTGATGAGTTTACCTCAGGTTTGGAACATAGGTTCCCCATGTTGGTGATGACCAGGTCCAGTATGTTGTCACCTCTTGTGGGAGTGGTGACCAGCTGTTCAAGGGCATTTGAGTTTATGAGCTCAAGGAGGCATTGGGCTAAGGCGTTTGAGCTTGAGTAGTTTTCCCAGTCAATGTTTGGATAGTTGAAGTCACCCAGTAGCATGGTGTTGGGTAAAATCTTCATACTTTCTAATGTTCTCAGGAATGCTGCGTGAGGGTCCTGAGACATGGTGGGAGATCTGTAGCAAGCTATAAATTGAACAGTCAATTTACCCGCTGTCAATTGCACTTGGATGGTCTCAGATTCCGCGTGCTGTGCTACTAACCTGAAGGTGTGGGTGTTTTTGATGAATATGGACGCACCCCCTCCTTTTGTGTTCCGGTCCTGGTTTTGGGACCTAAAGGTATGGTAGGAGTTATAGCATGGTAGTGGATGTAACTAAAGAACACCTTGTGGTTATCCTTAGTTAGAGAAGCTAATTTGGATTCATAATTAGCTTTGGAGGACTTCACTAGGAGTCTTATTTGCTTGTTTAAGTTGAGGAGGGAGTATGTATGTGTGCACTCTTTGAGGTTTGATCCATACATGCACACACACCTGGGAAAGCCTGGCACGGGTTTACTAGCTATGCCCCTTTTTGCCCAGACTATAACATAGTTGTCACTACAACCAGCCAACTCCTTATCAGCTGCTTTAAGGCCCTTAACAAAGCATGTCCAATTTTACTGCGTAATGTTACTATTAATACAAATGGTAGTTTGACCAAGAGCAAGGCTATTAAGACTGGCCCACAGTGTCACCAAGTAAATATGTAAGTACTCTCAAAACTAAAATATCTCTACACAAATCAGCCACAATGAAAGGTTTAAATATATTTAATAATAAATAATAAAAAAATAAGAAATACTCAGTATATATTCACAGTGACATTAGAATTCAAAACCACAGGAAATATTTAAAACAACATTGTAGGACAGCCTCAAATAAATAAAGAAACATATCTAAACTAAGTTTCACTATATTCAAGATTATATCTAAAAGAATTACTATACCCTAGTTAACTTACTTAAGAGCAAGGCAGATGTGGTGAATGGATCTTCAAGTAGTCAGGTCAAAGACAGAATACAGAATGATGTGTCTCTCCAAGGGATTTCCTAAATTAATATCTCAAACATTACTGCTGGGATAACTTGCAGAATGATATCATTTCTTGTCATCTGACTCTGTCCCAGGTGAAACCCCCACTGCTAGAAGCTAGCATTATTTAGCATCTGCCTATGAAAATAGGGTCTATATTAGATCACCGAATGCTTAAAAAAGCGAACGGTGATTAATCAACCCTATGTAAGCGAAAGCTTACAATGTCAAACTGTCATAACAGCAAGTTTTTTCCCCAACAAAACAAACAAAAAAATAAAACACAAAACACTTTAAACATTACATTAAGTGGAGGGCGACCCCCCCCCCGATGTGGGGGGGCTGCACCCCCTACCTAAATATACCAACTCCACGACCGCACTACAGTGTAAAAAATGGCAAAGTAAAGAAGCGGCCAAACAAATTCTTTCCCAGGGAAAGAATTTGCTTAAAATCCGCTTTGATATTTTGCCGTTTCAATCTTTTAAGTTCGACCAAGATGCATTCGAAAGAATGCATCTTCGGTCCTCTAATAGGTACCCTGAAAATACATAGTCATAAAACAATCACATTCCTTCACATTTCAAAACTAGTAATTATTTCACCTTAAAAACAATACAGAAAACTCCCTAGTACAGACATTCTGTCTCTAGTTGCCATAAAGTAATTTAATTTCAGCTATTTTTCTGAAGTTTTGCTGGACTGAAATTAACCTCCTGTGTTCTACTTTCCATTGTTAAAAAAAAAAAAAAAATATATATATATATATATATATATATATATATATATATATATATATATATATAAACAGTTACAACAGTGCATGTACATTTTTGTTCTATTCCAGTAGGGTATGCTATGGTTTTAAGCACAAGCACTTTATAAAATATCTTTTCAATGCACGTCTCTACAAACCTAGTTTGGTATATACATGATATAAAGTTCTAATACATTTGTAAGTCATGCATATTACATGAATCATGTTGATATTCACAAACGACATATAATTATTTACAAAATGCCAGATAGCTGTGCTGGCAGTATCTCCCTTTGTCACACAGACACCATTATGTTCTCCTCTCAAGTGGCCTATCATCTTTTGACTTAAAGCTGGATAGTCTACAAAATATCTTTTATCTTGAGGGAGAGCATTCCATGTTACAGGGGTAATGTTACTGAATGACTTTTCCCTAGTATTTTACTGAATACAGTTACAGATACTGTTTGTGTTTACTGAATGTGCATTCCAATAATGTGAGTGTGTGTATTAGATGACATAAGGGAGTAACATACAAGTCAGTGTGTGTGCTTCTGTGGTATGGGGGGACAACCGTGGAACAGCTAGATATCAGGTGGTGTGAACATTGGTTCTGGAAGATTATTACTGTTGATGTGCATCCTGACTCCATGTGCAAAAATTGGAAAAAAGGGGTTGTGGGTGGATAGATGGATACTGGTCTTGTGCATATTTTTGGTAGTTAGGTATTTTCTTTTGGGTTGCTCTGACGGTAGTTGGAAGACAGTTTACATTTTGTAGTACTGAGTAATGATGATTCCTTATGTCAGCAAAGAAAATCAAACAACAGTTTTTATTTGTCATGGTTTGCATATTTTTTGCATTATAGGTAAAATTTAGGGCTGTAATGGTAAGATAATATTCCATTTGGGGAATTTTAATATTTATTCCTTTAGATCACCTGACTTAAAACATCAGTAGGTAGGTGAATTTGTATGCATATTGTAATTGTTGCAGGGTTTTGTCTACTGTGTAGTGTGTATGGGGGATGAATGTAAGTTGATCAAAGAGTATTCCCAGGTATCCTTGTTACACAACTGCAGGAATAGTATTGTCCTGCGAGTTGTTTATATTTGCAAGTTCAAACTGTAAAGGAGATCTTTATTTTTATAGAAAATCACTAAGGATGAGTTTGTACAGTTAATTATGAGTTTATGGTCTAGTAGTCATTTTCAAAGTAGGCTAAAATTGTCTACTGTGTAGTGTGTATGGGGGATGAATGTAAGTTGATCAAAGAGTATTCCCAGGTATCCTTGTTACACAACTGCAGGAATAGTATTGTCCTGCGAGTTGTTTATATTTGCAAGTTCAAACTGTAAAGGAGATCTTTATTTTTATAGAAAATCACTAAGGATGAGTTTGTACAGTTAATTATGAGTTTATGGTCTAGTCAAAGTAGGCTAAAATTGTTCTACAGTCTGCTTTGGAGGCTGTTAATTGTGGGTTAGAGCTAACGAGAATTATACCATATAATTGTAAGGTACAGGTGGTAATGGGGAGATCAGTTGTTAAAGTTGCTAATTTTTTAAGAAGGATAAACAATGGTAATACCCTTAGTACAGAGCTTTGTGGGACTCTATATCTTTTATTGTTCCAGCTTTGAGAAAGTATTAGTAAAAGTTCTATTAGTTACAGAAGTAGAGAAACATCATAGCTTCTTAAATACTGAAAGTAATTGTCCCCACCTTTAATTCAGAGCTTTTCTCTGAAATCAGTTTTGTCTTTTTAATTTGATTTTTGACCTACTGTATTTGGGAGTACTGAAACACATTAAATTCCATGGGAAAAGTAATGTTTTCAATGTACACAAGTTGAGTGAGAATACAAGGTAGGGATTTGATGAAAAAAATACCTGTCTTTCTATTCTGGATTGCATTCCCTGAGCTTTTTTAACAATTTTCTAGCACTGCCTAACTCTGATGGGGACACTTTTTGTAATGTTATTATTTTCTGAATCAAAGAAATTTCTTTGTTTGTCCAATGTTTATTAACCTACAGTGCAGACGACTACTATGGACTAAAAAGTGTTCATCATACAGATGTAGAAAGTGGCAAAGGTCTTGTACTTGCCATGGCTGGTACACATTAGTTCTCAATCACTTCGCTTGAAAACTGCTCTAAAACTAAGAGGATATAAATACATCAAATGCACACAGCAATCTTTGCTTATCTAGCTCTGAAAAAAGATAAAAAAGTTAATATAACACTTGGTTTATATGTATTATAATGAATGATTACACATTCTTTCTCTGCACGGTCCCTAACAAAACCCAAACCACAAATGAACAAGGCATTAATGCAAGCCTTAGCAATTTATACTGCTATACAACAGAAACTAGTAAAACTTAACAAAACTTGCAGCATACTCTTTATCTATGATAGCACATAGCCAGTTATTCAAAGGACGGGGAAGCCTAAAGGCAGGCCTTCTAGAAGTCATGTGAATAAGAGGTGCAAGCAGCCACTTATTAGAAAGGCAGCTTGGTCAACCAGAATTTTTGACTTTCAATACAGTTTGAATGTTAGTTCAAGAGGCATTACCCCATGATGTTTTGACTTTTAGTTTTTACATAGTTGCATTAATAACAATTATGTGCACAGGATATAAGTATCAAAACAAACACAGTCCATGAACACACAGACAGAGAGCTAGAATGTGAGGGAGTGCTGATAATGTTTGTTGCCTTGATTCTGATGGCAGGGAATGTGCAATGTTTGTTCAGTGCTATATTAACAGAGCACTAATACATTTCAGTTATGTGCATGTATGTGAGTTTCATTTGGTGAGAGAAACATTAGATGTTAACATCTTTTTCCTGTAGTTTTGCAACGTTTTTGTCCATTATAGTGAACCCTGTTACATAATGACAGGTAACAATTATCACTGAGTAAGCAGGTAAAATATGCATTTTTTAAGTTTATTCCTTACACGGAAAAGCATTTCAAAATTACTGTCTGCTGTAAAATGCCAAGCAGTTTTCTGTAGTAAAAATATGAAGGGTTCTGTTTTTATTTAATCATTCATAGCAGAGTTTATACAGTCTGTTATGTAGCACCACAAACCTGGATAATTTGTCATGTTTGACATTCTGAATTATTGCACAGGACTTATTGCAAATTTAACAGAAAGTTCTATAATTCTGCATAGATTGTGCTGTTTGCATACTGTGCTTTGCTTACTTAGTCAGTTTTAGAAACAAATGACAACATGCATTTCAGTTTTTGAGTGGCACAGGATGTTCAAACAACAATTTGTCATTTGTGGTTTATTGCTTATAAGTAAGACTACCACCATGACAAATAGGCAAGGGCCTAGCTTTTGGAACTAAAGGCACAGCTCTGGTAGTAGTAGTGAGTTCTTTTTTTTTTTTTTGCTAAAATGGAAATTGAGTCATAAAAGATTTCGAAAAGGATGAGTTAAAGAATGAGAAAAACAAGAAAGGCTTGTGACAGTGTGTGTGTGTGTGTGTGTGTGTGTGTGTGTGTGTGTGTGTGTGTGTGTGTGTGTGTGTGTGTGTGTGAAGAAAGCACATGTGGACACCATGTCAACACTGTGCATATTACTTGTTTATGTCATCAGTGCCTTTTATTTTCAAGGTAGTATGGGATATTCTATAAGCTGCATGCTATGATTCTGAAGAAATGCTACTTGAGAGAAGAAATGTAAAGTAATGGTTTTCTGGAGCCTTAAAATGTTGTTTTATTATCTCATTATCTGCATACTGACTTGCATTTGATCTCTATAAACATCTTATCAGTAGTTCTGGGTCTCTGGAATATTTGTGCGGAAGATGTTTATGGAAGAAACATTTAGAAAGAAGGAAATTGCCCTTATAAATGACTAAAATGGAATTATTAAACTACTAGACCTGGGTAGTAGCGTGCTTCATTTAGATGAACATTTTAAAGTGCATCAGACATGAAAAGTAAGCTGTACTGGCCTGAAGTCTCAGTCATAAAATTTTTTCTGCCATTTTAGACTTAGGTTATGTGTCCCGAAATTATGAAATTGATCCTACTGTGAAGGTGGCTTTGTAAATGGACATAAATGTTATTCCTTAAGTCAAACATTACTTCAGTCTTAGCCTCATAGTACTTTCCTATAGCTTAGATATTGTGTAATTTAGATTTGGAAAAATCAGTTTCTCAGCAGGATCTGCTATTTTGACTGAACAATAGTTTCATTTTCATAACATTATTTCATTCAAATGTATAGTGGTACTTAAAAGGATATGGTAATCCTATTCAGTTTGATGTGTTTTTCTGATCATGTTTTTTACGTTTTGAACTAAACAGTTCTGTTTCTTCACTCTTAACTTATGATCTTCTATGTTAATATGCTTAGCCATGGATTTTTCCTTAACTTGTTGAAACATGGTCGCATTGTTCTGAAGTTGACCTGTTTAGACCCCTGGTATGCCCAAGGCATAAGCATTTCCTCTCTATGGTAGTTAAATCACCTTTCTTATTTCAAATTATGTTTTACTAAGTGCAACTAATCAGACCTCTCAACTGTCCCGAATTCCTCGTTTTTTTACCAAGTTTTGGGGTCCAAATAATGGGGTGCAACGATTCCCGAGTGACAACCAAATCCAAAAAATAGGAGATGTGGCAAAAGAACTGTAAGACAGAGTAGAGGTTTATGGATAGGTGCAGTGAAATCAAAGGTGGTTGAAGGCATCTCTGTTTTTACTTTTTTCTGTGTATGTTTACATTAAAGATGAGATAATGATATCTTATAACACCAGACAAAGTGCCTTGAGGAAGGTTAGTTGTCTATGAAGGAGGAGGCTGTGTTAAACCAAGTCTATATTTCACTGACTGTACCCAACAATAGGGATGTTTTTTTCAGACACAGGAGAGCAGTGGTGAGAAATGAATCCACTAAATGATAGCCATTAGGTTTCAGTCTTCCTATTTTTTCTTTTTAGAAAGCTGCTGATTTGTTATAGTAATGTGTTGCTCTCACTGTAGTGCATAGGGTCCAGAGCTCAAGACTTGCTAGTGGAATACATGGTGGTAACACATTTTATTCTAGCAACTTTACAAAATTATACAGAAGCAATGTTTAAAATGTGTCCCTCATACGTCCCTAGCCACCACCACTTGTGAGCTTTGTCCAGGTTTTTTGTGCTTAGAGTTGAGAACTATGGTGAGAAGTGAGAACTGAATTTGTATTCTCCTATTATTGGCTTTGTTTGTCCAGGCTTTTTGTGCTAAGAGGTTGAGAGCTATGGTGAGAAGTGAAAAAACGAATTCACTAAATGATAGCCATTAAGTTTCAGTCTTCCTGTTTTTTCAGGAAGCTGCTGATTTGGCATAGTGGTAGTTGCTCTGACTTAGTGTATACGGTCCTGGGTTCAAAACATGCCAGTGAAATGCATGGTGATAACACAACATTTTATTCTAGCAACTTTACAAAATTATACAAGCAATGTTCAAAAATGTGTCCCTCCCTGGTTTTTGCCCTTTTGCCCCCCACCCAAAATGAAATTGAAAATAAGTGTGAAAAGCTGCGCAAGATGCTTATGGCTTACACTACTGTCATTCTATTTATAGTGTGGATGTGGAAGTATACTTTCATGATGGAAATGTTTTGAATTGGGCAGTTTTGCCATTATTGGTTCATGCATTTTGTGTCTTTGCTTACAGTACAGCCTACTGGAAAAATGTTCAAACAAATTTAAAATGCGCTCTAACAAGTGTGTTGTATTATATAAGGAATATAATTTAATAAAGTCAGGAAAGTGTAGCCAAGAAAACAACACATGCATGTTTCTTGTTTTGTGTGCAAGGGGCCAACGATTTGAAAGCAGCCCAAAGGTAATCTTTATCCACCACTGGCCAGATGCATTTTCTTTGGATGCGGTGTGGGTTTCAATTCTGTTTCAATGAATGTGAGTTTCAAGGGCAGAGAAGTTTTAATGCCAAGTCTATGTGAGACAGTATTGCTTTGTTTACCAGATGTCTTAGTGTTTGTGCATTGTTGTGCTATAAAATGTAAAAATAAAATCCAAATAATCATTGTAGAAGTAAAGCAGTATGCACACATTAGTGTTTATGGTAAATGGAGCGGAATAGCCAGGTAATGGGACATTGGAATAGCTGAAGGGGGACTCTGGCGCCATATTTTGGTTGTCTGTTCTTCAGTTTGTGTTTGAAAGTTGGTATCCCACAATTCCCATTGGAGTGGGTGTGGTTACGTAAGTACGTATGCAAATTAGATGTTAATCAGCGTACAGATTTGTACCTATTTTTCATGGGCCTTGTCCAGATTTTTGATGTTTCCAGGTTGAGAGGTATGCAACTAATGAGGGCATTTTGATCAACAGGATTCTTGGAGCAGCATTCTAAATCTTAGAGCACTATTCTAAATCTTGAAGCAGTATTCTAAATCTTGGAGCTGCATTCTAAATCCTAGAGCAGTATTCTAAATGTTGCAGCAGAATTCTAAATCTTGATATTCTAAATCCTGGAGCAGTATTCTAAATCTTAGAGTAGCATTCTAAATCTTGGAGCAGTATTCTAAATCTTATAGCGTCATTCTAAATCTTGAAGCAGTATTCTAAATCTTAGAGCAGCATAATAAATCTTGGAGCAGTATTCTAAATCTTAGAGCAGCATTCTAAATCCTACTTCTGTGATGTACAAAAACCAGCAACACTTACAGCAGGGGAAGAGCAGCAGAAGAATTTGACCGTGTGTGTAGTTACGCTTGCCAGAAAGGCCAGGTGACCCAGTTTGCCTCAAGATGACCTGTATTTTTCTCTAGAGTATGACAAAAAGTCTGCTTATTTATTTTCTGTGAATAAGACAAGTATTTCACCTTCTCTGTGATTTATCAGATAGAAAGTAATAACGTTGTTAAGTACATTCCAACATTTTTTGAATACTTAGTGATCATGAGCACCCTCCCTTCTGAGAGACAATGTCTGTGTAGTCTGGACTCCAATCAGTGCCCCCTCAAAAAATAGCTCTTTTTAGGAAAACTTGGGGAATATTTGAATCCTACTTACTCAATAGATCCCTAAAAGGAAGGTAGTTGCTTACATTTAAATAAGGTTGTCAGTGAAACCTAGAATCTGTGCAAACTAAATTCCTTTTCTTTCCCCCTCCTCCATGCTTCATTCATTTCATCCATACCAGTGCCCATATCCATCTCAGGGCCTACCTACTCCTCCTGTTTCCTCCGCTGGAATTCTGTGAGTGAGCTGGGGTCAGCGTGGATTTAAGTTCATCCTGGAAGCAGTGCTGGTTACTGCTTCTGCTGCTAAGGTGGGTTATTTTGATCCTACTCTTATTTCCCTGCTCCCCACCCCAGGCTTCTTTGACAACATCCAAGGGCTACACCCTTCTGTTGTCCACACCTTCCTTCAGGAAGCATCTTTATACAGATTGATACATATAATTGCCAACAAGAGATACTTTGTCTCCTTTGGCTGCCTGTGGTCTACAGTCAGTAATAAGCAGCTCTACTGTTGTACTTCCCACTTAAAGGCATTACACGCATCAGAGTTTACAGCCTGTTCCATGCTTCTACCACCGTGTGTAAATGCTAACTTCATCAGATCTATGACAGCATTACAAAGCATACCTCTCAACTGTGCAGATTTTTGACTCATAATTTCAGTCTGTTCCTCATAAAAGTTTTGCTTTTCTGGCAAATCACTAGGATGATCTGAGGAATAAAATCACTAAATAATGACATACATTTGTGTTTCAGACTTCATGTTCTTCATAAAATGCATGTTAACAGAAACCCTGTTATTCTAGTAACTTTCTATGTTTATAAGAGAAGTATTTAAAATCTGTTGTTATTTTCGAGTCTTTGCCCCCCCCCCTCCCAATTTTGTCAGGCTTTGTCCAGATTTCTTGGGTTAAGAGGTTGAGAGGTATGTTCCAAAGTGTAAGAGATTTATACAAAGAGCTTTCTTTGGCATAATGGTTAAGGTGTTTACTTCACAAACAAAAGGCACAGACTTTGTTTCTTCTCTGGGATGCATAGCTAGGCTTAAAAAGTCCAATGTGGTTGCTAGCCTAGCATAGCTCTCTGAACCTCAGATCTAAGTCTGTTTGTAATCCCCTGCCTTTCCTCTAGCTCTCATGGGCCCAGAGCCTGCCCTTATTTCTCTTTTCTGAAGATACTCAACTTATTTCATCATCTATAGGGCTTACAGACACTTAATTTAATAAAAAGACAGTGTAACTGCAAATATTGCTCTACTTTCATCTAACTACAAAATTACAGTTGTTTCATTTACACTTACCTTTTAGATTTTTTTTTTTAATTTTTTAAAGAATTGATGACACCAAATCTCATATCATCCATATACAATGTATTTGTTCAAAAGCTCATTTTATAATACTATTTAAAGTACAATACCATCTTCCAAGGAAGAATGCTTGAAGTATAAGTGAAATGTACAGGATTCACATATCCAGCATAGGCTACTGGGATATCTTGTACAGTTAGGAGGGAAGTCTTACTTCTGTACTTGGCTAGAGACTTTCCCCTTATAAGATAACTTCTACACATAGCCGGCCTTAGGCAAAGGCCAACTAGGCGGCCGCCTAGGGCGCCAGTCTAGTAGGGGCACTTTTCCAGTATTTATTTGGTGTAGGTAGACCAGGATGGGGGCACCTGGTGGTGTGGTGGGGGCGCCGTGGAGCCCTTTTGCCTAGGGCACCAGTGGACCAGAACATCTCCTATACATCATCCTTGCCATCAGGAACTTCTCAAGTGTTTAAACAGTTGAATTCCCATTAGTTCCATCTTTTGTTTCTCAACTTCTAATCCTTCCGTGTTGCAGTTAGTCCATGACCAGATATACAAGCCATCCCATCATGCTCTCTCTGTCTTCATTCTATAGCTGTGTTGTGCTATCTGACCTTCAGCAGAGAGGACTAAAGTTCTGAGCTATTAATGAGCGACTTCCTGTGCTCAGGCTACAGGGCGTGATTCTTTCAAACTGTATGACTCAGGGTAAGTCATTTAATCAGACAGTGCTTCTGGGTAGCGCCTGAAAAGGGCAATTTGTTCAGAAGGATTACCCATTCAACAGAAAGGTAAAATAAAAGAATAATTAAACAAACCATAACCTTTATCTACATTACAAAATGTGTTCTTGAACAAGAAAACATCGAGAGTTATAACCTTTACAATGACTATTTGCTCTGAAAGATCTCTACAAAAAACATTGTCCACAGGGTAAAGAATAGCTTGCTTAATGAAATAATTGTAATGGTGTGCTCAGATAAGCTTGTCTGTCCACATAATGGGCAGTGGTAAAAGTACATACCCACAGAAACGATGTATTAAACCCCCCAACCTTGCAAATAACAGCATCAAGAGCCATTACTATGCAAAGTATGCACTAGATATTGGCTTCTTAGATGAGCTGATCTCTAGTGATTAAGTAGATGTCTGTTCAGCTATGTTCCCTGATCCTCAGAGAAGGTTTTTCTTCTGCAGTTTTCCCCACTAAAGCTATATCAGAAGATCAGTGTTGGAACGGCAGCAAGCAATATTAAGGTACAGCCTTTTGGTATGTACCTCACAAGACATCTACAATAACTGTAAAGGCCACAGAAATACCTCACAAAGAGGATTACTGGCCTCAAACAGATGCCCTACGCAGACCGTCTCAAAAAACTCCATCTTTACTCCGTCGCATATCGCCTACTCAGAGGCGATCTCTGCCTAACATACAAAGCTATGTCAAACCCAGAGCTGTTGGACATGCTCCACTTAAAAAAATCCCAATCCCTCCAAGCTATACGCTCTAGGGACCTAAACCTTGTCACCACAATAAACAGAACATGCTGGAGGGATAGATTCCTGTCCCAGAGACTTCCCATACTCTGGAACAAACTACCTACCTATAAACCTATGAACCTATATATTGATAGATCATCTCGTCTGTCCACATATGTTGACATTATGTATGCATATTGTCAAGGTGTGCACCGAACCCACACTGGTTACCCAGTGATAATCAGAGGCAGTATCATAAACATCAGGATTCCCAACATTTTAGTTAAACAAGCAGCTGTTGTTCTGTACAGAATAGCAGCTCAGCAAGTCATCTCCAACCCACACTGGCTACAGGTTCTAAATGCAATATATAACGAGATGCATACAATCTTAAAATGGAAAGGTTATACAGTGTCTTAGAGTGACAATGGCTATTGTATATATTCATCATATATACAGATATTATAGCAGCTTTACTTTACTTATCTTCTCATCTGGTTGCAAATGTGATTCTTATGATTATTTATGGAACAGCACTTAAGAAACCATAATTAAAAATATATGTTTAACACAGAGGGTCATGATCATGTCTTTGACTGTAACCATGTTATTATATGTTCAAAACATGGGTGCCAAGAAATTCACCTCAAGAGCGAAGTTTGGCATCCATGTCAAGAACACATAATAATTTGTTTGATTGGTGAGATACAATTATAACTCTCAACTTCTAATCCTTCTGTGGTGTACAAAAGTTTTATCTGCTTCATGTACTGCCAGTTAGAAATAAAAAAGGAAGTGCAAAGTGTTTTACTGGATTTGAAAGCCAGTTAAGTGTTTAGCGAGTACTGTTGAATAGACACCAAGTAAATATAATTGTGGGAAAATTAACTCATTCCCTCCAGTAGAGCTCTTTTGAGTGTGTACCTTTAACTCCCAGTGGGTGTGGCTTCAGCATTTAAAAAATAAAGTTTTCACCTTATATTTTTAACAAGTACCCATTGTCAGAGAAGTTATATCAATACAATCGTGTTTGCCATCATGTATGCTTCAAGATAAAACTTTCTGATACCTTGTATGTAACATGGTTTTGGAATTATTAATGCAAATATGAACAGGCAATATTTGACGCCTAGAGGCGCAGTAGGAGGTAACTGCAGAAACGCCTGGAGACGTGACTCGCAGTGTTATTTAACATTGTTCTGGTGTAGTTAAATGAGTTACTTAGAGAGTGATTCCATCTGTAAAGTTTCTCGGAGAGAGTGAAAATATGTGAAAAGATATTCAGGCACAGTTCAGAGTGAATCAGTGCCCCTTTCACAAGACAAGGCAATCACCACTCTTAGGGGATGTGTAACAATTGTTACACACCTCTGAAAACACTGTTACAGACAGGTCTCATGCTACAAAAGCCC
Organism: Protopterus annectens; assembly: GCF_019279795.1. NCBI lineage: Eukaryota > Metazoa > Chordata > Ceratodontiformes > Protopteridae > Protopterus > Protopterus annectens. The sequence goes on along the minus strand of NC_056731.1, from coordinate 770,878,285 downwards.
TTTACAGGCTTGTCTTTTTTCCCAAGTTTAGAGCATAATCACTGCACTCCATGCATAACAAAGAAGTTATATGGCTACTTGTTTATCCATTGTACAGTCACAAGTTTGATACTGATTCAGTAGTCAGAGGGCACTTTCACTTCAGGTCACATGTATAGCACAAGAACAAGGATTAGGAATGAAACTGGAACATGTAGGAGAATGATTATGAGACAGACTATTACAGTTTGCATTGGCGTTGTTACAGTATTGTTATGGTCATTAGGGAAATCCTTGTTAACAAGATCTGGAGCAGTCACATATATTAGCTGGCCAGTACATGGTGTATAAACCAAAGTGGTCATATTGGAATATAAATCTTTTCTTGAATATTCATTTGAGGTACAATATTTGAAGATAAAGTCATATTAGACTTTGACTTGGTTATTTTCAGTTCAGACTCATCCAGTTTGTTTTCTAGAATATTGCTTTCAGGTTGAGATTCATCAGAAATTGGACATCTCTGATTTTGCCTAACTATGGCAATGCCTTCAGTTTCTACCATTTAGGACCTCATTTGTGTTTGTGTTTTCTCCACTGCAACACCTGCTGAGAATCACTTTCTCTCCTCTAATTTCAAGCAGTTATATTGACCTAGTTGAAGGATATGGAGTGGATATGCAGAGTAACACCTGTCATAGCACCTTTTTTTGTAACAATTTACTGTACAGAATAGTTTTAGGCTCAAGTTCGGACTGTAATTGCTGCCACGACCATCCTTATTTTTTCTTCCAGGCATTAACTGCAAAGGGCTTACTGCCATATCACTGTGTGGAGTAATTAAATATGACATGAGCGATCTGTGAGAATCTGGTTGTATTAATATTTTTTGACTGTTTGAACTGATCTCTCAGGTTACCATTTGCTTGAAGGTAGTGAGAACTTGATATAAAATGAGTAAAACAATATTCATCAACCAATTCTTGGAACTTACTTACCAAGTTGTTTATCATTCTGAGTAACTAATACATAGACCGTATCTGAAAAACATAGCTTTGAACCTGGCTATTATCTATTCGCTAGTCATGGTTGGTAGATGTATTATTGCTATATCATGAGAGTAAAGTCCACAGCTTTGAGGTAGTTTTACACACATCAGTAGCTATCTTTTCTGAAGGACTATATGAAAGAGCATTGGTATTAATGGCTTTCTCATTTGAATTGATTTATGTACAACAAAGAACTGGCACCTGGACACTGGATTAGCAACTTTGGTTGATATTTGGCCACTGTATTAACATTTTGGCTCATTCTTAACACTTTGCGAGACCTTGTTGACTTTTCGGTATTTGATTTAGCATTTTTGCTCACTGTGATGAGAGTGCTAGGGGGATGTTCATCGTGAATACAGCTGCAGTAATCACAGAGGGGTTTTCAGCCGTCAGGCGGTCCCTCGGTCGGCCGAATTCCAAAGTCTTGGTCCGGCGTCGGTTGTCGTCGCATACTCTTCTGACGTCAGGAAGGCCAGAGTATATAAGACACAGCCGACGCCATGTTCTTCAGTCTTTTTTGCCACGCGGTGCCCGAAGCAGAAGCAGTTCGCAAGTGCCGGTCGGCCAGCTCCTGAATTACGAAAATATTTGGAACCGAAGTCTTCATTAAAGCTAAGTACCCCGTTTGGGAATCTTTTCTTGCCTCAGACCGATGTCAGAAAAAGTTAATAATTGTATTTCTTGTGGGAAGCAAATACCGCATAAGGATTTCCATTCCCTTTGCATACCTTGTTTGGGCCCAGACCACGACGTCTCGGGCTGTCGCTTTTGCGCTACCTTCAATAAACGCACTGTCAAGCGTCGGGCGGAGTTCGCCCAACACTTTTTTGGTAAAGCTTTTGACTATAAAATGTCGTCGGACACTCCGACTACCGTTTTATCCAAAAAACGCAATGAAAAGGACCGACATGCGAGGCCCGCGGTCTCCACCGACACCACGCCGAAACAGGCTCCACGTGGTCCGGTTCTCAGTGAGACGCCTTTGCAGTCCCTGACTACCGACGACACTCCTTCGGCGGTGTCTTCTGTACCCGAGACCGCTGGGTCATCGGCCCTTTCCCAGACTACAACCGAGGCCCCAGCTTATGCCGAGCCTACTAATGTGGACAGATCTACATCCACCCATGGTGTTTTTAGGCCTTCATCCTCTTTTTCTATTAAGGCCTTCACTAAATCCAAAGCAGCCAGGCATCACACTAGGCCTGCTGCACAAGGCCCATCTCCTGGACCTATGCCTAAGAAGCAGATGCTTAAAATGGCTGAGGATCTAATAACTCTTATCAGAGGTTCTCAGCCCCCTCCGGACAAGAGACCCAGAGTGGAGGAAGAATCCCCCTCTTCTGATCAGGGATCCATTTTATTAGAGCATTCTGATGCTGAGGAACACTCTTACTCCCCTTTTGAGGATTCGGACGCAGAGCAGTCTATTCCTTCTGTATCCCCCCCTGAGGATTTTTCTTTTGGGGAAACCTTGCACACCTTGAGGGAACACTTCCATTGGGAAGGCCAAGACTTTTCAGATTCCAAGAAAAGACTTAGGGAATTTCTTTGGTTACCTCAACACAGACCTCTGGCGATACCTCCTGTTTTGGAGGTACTGGATGATGTCTATTCGTAGGCTTGTTTTAATCCTGATTCACTGCCTCCTGCACCAGTTAAGCCTGACAGATATTACAGAGTACCCAGTTCTCACCAATTTCTCTACAAAGGCCATAATGCTGACCCTGAAACCATTTCTCAAGGCCCTAAGGGAGTAAAGGCCTCCACTGCCAAGAATCCACTTCCTGCAGAAAGGGAATCTAGATCTCTAGAAAGGTGGGGTAAGAAGGTTTATACCTCGGCCACCCTAGCCATGAGGGCCTTAAACTGCCAGTTTCATATGATTAAATATCAACAGTTCCTGTTATCACAATTAAAAAACAAAATGTCTCAACCTGAACAACCAGATTTAAAAGAGTTGCAGGATATGATGCATAGTGCAGAACAAGTGGGTAAACACACTTTACAATGTGGTTATGATGCCCTAGAGGCCTCCAGTAGAGCGGCTGCTACAGGATCAGTCATTCGCAGACATGCCTGGCTTAGAGAACAAAATCTGCCTGATCATGTGAAAGCAAAACTTCTTGATGCACCTTTACAAAAGGATGTTCTTTTTGGTACTAATGCTGAGGATATATTACGAAAAATGGAAGAGAAAGCCAAATCTATGCAAACTGTCAAAGCTTTCCTACAGGTCCAGCCACCACGATTTAGCAGGAATTGGCCATCAAAAAACTGGTCCTTTCCAGCCACTGACAAGCCCCAAAGAGGCAGATACAGACGCGGAAGGGGCAGAGGGCAATCACAAGGGCCATATAGAGACAGACAATGGCAATCTCCAGCACCAAGAGGTGGTGAAGACAGTGCACAACAATACAGGAAGCAAACTCAATGACTCCCTCATTCCTATGCCAAGCAAATCTCAACTGGCAGCACCTTTGGGAGGGAAACTAGCATTATTTGCAAGCAATTGGCATATTGTCACAACAGACAAATGGATACTGGACATTATAAACAGAGGCTACAAATTTCAATTTCACACTCTTCCAAAAATGAGAGGCATGCCAAACCTACCACAAAATCAAAGGGTAGAGGCACAACTGCAAATTTCAAAGCTCCTAAACATGAGGGCTATACAAAAGGTACCTACGCACCAACAAGGTCAAGGTTTTTATTCAAGACTTTTCCTGGTACCAAGAAAAGGAACCGACTGGAGACCCATTCTGGACTTATCAATCCTAAACACATTTCTACTCGTACCAAAATTCAAGATGCTCACATTACAGCAACTTCTTCCCATGCTGGGCAAGGAGTTTTGGCTGGTAACATTGGACCTCAAGGAGGCATACCTGCATGTCCCAATCAGACAAAGCTGCAGAAGATACCTCAGATTTCTTGCAGGTTCAATCCACTATCAATTCTCTGCATTGCCCTTTGGCTTATCTACTGCACCCAGACTATTCACCAAGTGCCTGGCATCAGTGATTGCCTATTGCAGACTTCAAGGGATACAAATTTACCCTTATCTGGACGACTGCCTGATCCAAGCGGACAGCAAACATATACTACTGGAACATCTGGCATATGTGACACGGTTACTGCTTTCTCTGGGATACACCATCAACAAGGAGAAATCAAAGCTAACACCTTCTCAGAAAATAACCTTCCTGGGTGCCAGCTTGGACACAAACACCCACATGGCATACCTTACGCCAGAAAAACAAGGGCAATTATCTCAGTACTTCAAAATACTAGCAAAAAGTACCAGGCTTACTGCAAGGAAAATCCTGCAGGCTCTGGGATTCATGGCATCTTGCATTCTTCTAATCCCGTGTGCAAAGCTGCATATGAGGAAACTTCAATGGTACCTAAAAAATCTATGGTCTCAACACAGTCACAGCTTGGAAGCAATCATCCCAATAATTCCCTGTCTACAAAAGGAATTCCTATGGTGGGCCCAAGCATGTCAAGTAAACACAGGCCTCCCATTCTGCAAGCCTCAAGCAAAACAAGTCATAACCACAGACGCCTCAGATTACGCCTGGGGGGTGCACATGAAGGACAGGTGCATTCAGGGCAGATGGTCCCAAAAGGAAAAGCACCTTCACATCAATCAAAAAGAAATGCTGGCAGTAATAAATGCAATTACAGCTTTCAAGGACTTCATGCATCCAGGACAATTGCTCATAAGAACAGACAACACCACAGTTATGTGGTACATAAACAAACAAGGAGGAACTCACTCATACCCCTTGTGCAGACTAGCCATGACTCTTTGGAATTTGGCTCTAGAAAGACAAATCGAACTTCAAGCACAGTACTTGCCAGGGATGGAAAACACACTGGCAGACACTCTGAGCAGAAATATGACAGATCCACACGAATGGAAGCTACATCCACAGGTGTTTACGGAGATAGTCCAAGCGTGGGGGAGGCCAGATATAGATCTTTTTGCCTCCCACAGAAACCATCAATTGAAAAGGTTTTGTTCAAGGACCTTCCATCCAAAGGCCTGGAAAGTGGACGCCCTTTCATTCAGTTGGACAACACGGACAGTTTATGCATTCCCAACTCTGCCTCTTCTGCCCAAGGTACTTTTGAAAGCAAGAACAGACAAACCGAGGATGATACTGATTGCTCCAGACTGGCCAAGGCAACACTGGTATCCACTCCTGAGGAGCCTAACACATACTCCTCCCTGGTCCCTGCCTCTAATACCTCTTCTGCTGACGCAGAACAACTACAAAACTCTTCACAGCCAGCTGAAAACACTCAACCTCGCTGCATGGAGAATTCCTTAACACCACATCAAACTCTACTCTCCAAGGAGGTGCAGGATGTCATTTTGGAGGCCAGAAGACCATCTACTAGGAAAGCTTACTCCGCAAAATGGAAGCGGTTTTGCTGTTGGAATGAGAAAAGAGGGCAGGACCCTAGAAAATTGAACTTGCCTCAAGTTTTACAGTACCTAGCTGAACTACTGAGCAGTGGACTTTCATTTTCTTCAATCAAAATACACGCCTCAGCCATTTCTGCAGAATTCAACACGGATCCTCCTTTATTCTCACACCCACTCTTACGGCAGTTCCTCAGAGGGACTAAGAATATAAGACCTCCAAGGAAACAACCAATACCAGCCTGGGACCTTAATTACATACTAGAAAAATTAACACTGCCTCCCTTTGAACCTGCTGCTTCAACAGATCTACAATATTTGTCCTGGAAAACAGCTTTCCTTCTGGCCATCACTTCAGCTCGTAGGGTTTCTGAACTACAGGCCCTCATGGCGGTGCAGCCCTTCCTCATCTTCCATCAGGACAGGGTTTCCCTTCGTACCAACCCATCTTTTATGCCTAAAGTGGTATCTAGGGTAGCCTTAAACCAAGCCATACACCTTCCTACCTTTTATCCTAACCCTCAAAACAAAGGGGAAAGGCTGCTTCAGTCTTTAGACATCCATAGGCAGCTACGTTACTATTTGGACAGAACAAAGTCCTTCAGGAAATCAGACCAACTTTTTGTGTCCTATGCCGTAGGGGCTCCAGGGAAACCAGTTACCAAACAGACCATTTCCAAGTGGATTGGCCACTGCATACGTTTTTGTTACTCCTTTCATGGGAAACCTGTCCCTACTGGTATCAGATCTCACTCCACCAGGGCCACAGCCACCTCTACAGCCTTCCTCAGAGGTGTGCCTACTAAGGATATCTTGGAGGCAGCCACTTGGAGTTCTGTACATACCTTCACAAAACACTACCATCTGCCCTTATATTCCAGAACAAGAGCAGGCTTTGCCACTGCTGTTTTGCAGGGCATTCTGGCTCAACCCAGTTCCTCTTAGTACCTACCACCCTATGCATAGCTTTGGGACTCTACCCATCTGTGATTACTGCAGCTGTATGCACGATGAACATAGTACAGTTTTGTACCTACCATAAATGTAGATGTTCGAGTGCTAATACAGCTGCAGTACAGGTTTCCCTCCCTCCCTCCTTCCCCACTTGGTAAAGGCATAGGGCCTAACAACCTCTTCATACCACTTGACTGGGTTATCCTGCCATGTTTTATTTGCTTGCTTACATTGTTTTTGCTTTACATTGCATTGCTTGCATATGCAGATTAGCTTTATTAATGTATTGCCTTCCTTTTGGGGGCACCTGACATCTGGGGCAAGAAAGACTGAAGAACATGGTGTCAGCTGTGTCTTATATACTCTGGCCTTCCTGACGTCAGAAGAGTATGCGACGACAACCGACGCCGGACCAAGACTTTGGAATTCGGCCGACCGAGGGACCGCCTGACGGCTGAAAACCCCTCTGTGATTACTGCAGCTGTATTAGCACTCGAACATCTACATTTATGGTAGGTACAAAACTGTACTTTCTTCTTACAATAATCAAACGTTATCTCATACATGCATGAGGTATTTGGCTTGTGTCCACTGATTTGGCCATTTGTCGTGAACATGTTGGATAGTAACTCTTGGTCATTTTGAGTAGATTACCTAATATTTTCTAATTTCTTAGTAGCTAAGAGACTAGATGTCATGATGCCCTGCATGTATGTGGCTTCACCCACTTTAGTGTCACACGTTTGGTTATGTATAGGATTTCTGGATAACACATCTGCAATGACCATTTCCCAGGCACTTATTTTGCTTTGTCACTGACCCTTCTTCAGCTTATTAACAGTTTCCTGCATCTAGGTAGCACAATAAGTAGGTCATGTGAATATATCGGTGGAATTAATGGTTTGTGGTCAGTCTGGAACTTTAACCTCTCAGTCCTGATTAGGGACCTGGAGACTCTTTTACATACTCACACACAGGGAAGACACACTTTTGTGCTTTTTGAATGTCTTCATTCAATATCAGTTAGCTTTCTGGACAATATGTAACAGTATGTAATATTTATTCTTATATTTGGAATAAAGTTGCACTTAGGCTATCTGCAGTCGCTATGGTCAGATTAGTGACATCATAATGTGCCAACATTGCAGTTGATAACATTTCTTTTATTATACTTTGTACTGAAAGATTTCAAGTGCTGAGGTTATACCAAGTAGCTGACATCAGAAACAGGACCTTCCATTTGAAATAAAGCAGGTGGTCACCTATGTTTTTTGATATTCTTTATCAAAGGGTATTTGCCAGAACCCACTGAAGACATCAAGGATGGAAAACATTCTAGCACTGACCGGTTTAGATGCTATGTCACCTTGTTTAGGTAAAATGAACCTTTCTCTCACAACTGAACTTTTTTTAAACTAACACATACTCATTTGAAGGCCATTTTTCTTTATCACTGGGACCAAGAAACACACAATTCCATCATATGATTTCACACATTCTGTTATGTCAAGGTTTTTCATTCCTTTGAATTTTTACCCTACTTTAGACTGCATAGGAAATGACACCCTTCTAGATATGGTCAAGACACAGAAAATACCACTTGCTTTCACCTTAATTTTTCCTGGTTTACAATTAAGTAAACAAACTTCACCATACATGTCTACACTGACATTATTTATTCTAACAGTTAAACCTATTTTGCAAGCCACAGCTCTGCCAAGCTGATTCTTTATGTAAAGACCATCCAGCACATGAATGCAAAACTCAGACATGGCTAGCTAGAAATCTACCTCTGCACTTGAGTTTGCCTGCACAGCAATGAATTTCAGTTTCTGCTTCATGCAGCTTTAGACATGCCATAAAACTTGTGTGGGTAGCATATGACATCCCAGCAGTACCAGCACCTCTTATTACTGTACCATTTCAAGCATCTCAAATGCACCGAATACAGGCTTTAACTGTAATACATTATGAAATGCACTTTTAAAATAACAATGTTATACAATAGTCTAAATGTGGCAATGGTTATAACATGTATTCAAACCACGAACAAAAACAGATCAAGGCAGAAACCAGAACCTTCACGAAATGTATTCCAAATTTATTTCAAGGACATGTAACTCCACCATCGATTTCAATAACCATAAAAACAGACAGCACAATTTTAAGTTGAGCGCACTTTCTCCTTGTTACAATAACAAAGCTTCTTCAGAACTAAAAAATCATCCATAACTTTTCCCCTTATATATTACAAGCAATCAATACGCTAATTGCATCTAATTACATTTGCTGCTCATCTTAAAGCAATACATTGCTATACAAGCTTAAATGCTGTTAAAAAAAGTATTACATATAAAAATATATATATATATGTTGTATATATTTGCATTTGTATACAAGAATACACAAGTTTAAAAAGTTTTCCTACCAACAAATGAAGAATAAAAAATGCATGTATATATGTATAAAGATATACTTTAAATCCCCTTTCACTGTATAAACACCTCTAAACTAAGTGAACATAATACATTTAAAACATTTCCCCTAAGTAATGCATATTCCTAAATACTCAGCCTAACTATACTGTTGAAATTACTAGTTTCATGTTTAAAAATATATGTGTTCTACACAGTAAAAATTGAAATCAAGGCAGGCAAAAAACAACCAAATGAATATCTAACTCGCATAGAATTTAAATAAAAATACATCAAAGAACATATTTAAATTATTTATAAATATTTATAATTTAGCCTGTCAATCTCAACACACTCTGTATGCTAATGCTGTCATTGAGTCCGGGAGGTCTACTGGCATCCAATTTTAGTTGCCAGAAAAGTTCCCTACATTCAACCCTTGATTCCCAGTTGCCCCCCGCTGGGATCCATCACTACCTGCTCAATGACCGCAAATTTAATATTCATATTTTTGCATGTCAATGAATGTTTGTAGAACTCATTAGACTCCTTCCATTTTTTTATTTCATATGAGTGTTCATAGATTCTTTTTCTTAGGGTACGTGTAGATTTCCCTATATAAAAACTGTTACAAGCCATACATGTTCCAATATATACAATACCTTTTGTACCACAATTATAGTGTCTGGATGGAACCAACTTGTATTTTCTAGATGTAATGTGAATCTCCTGTCGATCTAAAATGTGTTCACATTGTCCGCAGGACCCACATTTGTATGTACCTTTCTTACTGTTAGAATTCCGTGACTTGTTTAGTTCATTTGTCTCTAATAAATCTTTTAAATTCTTTCCTCTTTTTCTAATGAAGGTGGGGTGATTAGGGATGTAATTACTAATGTCGTTGTTCATTTTCAAAATTGGCCAATATTTATTAATAATTTTTTCCACAATATTGGAAGTGTCCGAAAAAGTGTGTACCATAGCTTGGCTGTAATTTTCCTTTTCTCTTTCCTTCTTATTAACCATCGTGTCATCTTTCTGTCCTAATAATGGAAAATATTTGTTTTTTCTCCCGACTATCACTTCCTCAATTAAAGTCTGTATTAATGAATCCGGGTAATCCCTTTCCAGAAAAAGTTTCTCTATAAATTTGACCTCCTCCAAAAGCATCCCCTCTTCACTCGTCATCCTCGATGCCCTTATCAACTGTCCCTTTACTACACCCTTTTTCTGAAAAAAAGGGTGTCCACTTCGAAAATGTAAATATGTATTAGAAAAAGTGGATTTTCTAAATAATTTTGAATGTAAAAAATATATTTTTAAACATGAAACTAGTAATTTCAACAGTATAGTTAGGTTGAGTATTTAGGAATATGCATTACTTAGGGGAAATGTTTTAAATGTATTATGTTCACTTAGTTTAGAGGTGTTTATACAGTGAAAGGGGATTTAAAGTATATCTTTATACATATATACATGCATTTTTTATTCTTCATTTGTTGGTAGGAAAACTTTTTAAACTTGTGTATTCTTGTATACAAATGCAAATATATACAACATATATTTTTTTATATGTAATACTTTTTTTAACAGCATTTAAGCTTGTATAGCAATGTATTGCTTTAAGATGAGCAGCAAATGTAATTAGATGCAATTAGCGTATTGATTGCTTGTAATATATAAGAGGAAAAGTTATGGATGATTTTTTAGTTCTGAAGAAGCTTTGTTATTGTAACAAGGAGAAAGCGCGCTCAACTTAAAATTGTGCTGTCTGTTTTTATGGTTATTGAAATCGATGGTTGAGTTACATGTCCTTGAAATAAATTTGGAATACATTTCATGAAGGTTCCTGGTTTCTGCCTTGATCTGTTTTTGTTCGTGGTTTGGTGCTTTTATAACATGTATTCACAAAATATATACAGTTACTGAACAACAAACACCTTTAATTTAACATCACACACACATATACATTAATATACATGCATATATATCTATATACACAGACAAAGAGACATGCACACACTGACACATATGCACATGCATGTACACACACACAAACACACACACACACACATGCACACACACACACGCACACACACGCACACACGCACACATGCACCCACGCACACACACACACACACACACACACACACACACACACACACACACACACACACACACACACACACACACACACACACACACACACACACACACACACACACACACACACACACTCTCTCTCTCTCTCTCTCTTAGGATGTTAATGTGAGTAGGTCAGCCTCTATAACTAGTTATCTGTCCATGAATTTTATTGTTCTTTAAATGTTATTTATTAGCCATAAGAGGTAGTCCATAGAAATACAGTCAGATACGTTGTGATCTGTAACAGCTGCTCACTTGGACATTGTTATGTTGTGCCACCGTCTCTATTTACGAGGAACAAGTGTGATTTCTACTGAGATTTATAAATGTTTGCACTTAAATAGGAAACAGAATAGTAATTGTAGCCTAGAATAGTATGATCATTAAGAAAGAAAAAAATAATAATGTCAAACATTTTTAAACATGCTGGAATGATGTCAAACGGAGAGCTGGGTAAACTGTAAAAAACACATGCTGGTTTCACTTCTGAGCTCTAAGGAATGTTTTAAAAGGAGAGCAGACATGTAGTGCAGAATTTATGTTCTATAATAAAAATAGACTTCTTTATTTTTCTAATTGCTCAACTATTGAAACTAGCAAGCCTCTGTGTGATGTATGTGTTTATAAGCCAAACCACACACACATGCGCGCACGTGCGTGCGCGCCGCAACATTAAGATCATTTAACACATACTAGGTAAATATTAACACAACAATGACAATGAAAGTATCTAGACAGGAGATATATGCCTTCTTTACTGCTTTATTATTAACCTCTGATCTGACTAGAATTTGAGCTCACAGTGCTTAAAAATATAAGTGAAAGTGATATTTCAAAAACATAATTAGTATAATAAGAATGATCTTCATAGAATTGCAATCAGTATCAGATACAGGCTATCTGGAACACCCTGTAGAATGATGAGTGGAGACATGATGGCAGTTTAATAAATAGTTTATTGTACACCTGACATAGCTGCTTCTGCATGCACATTCTACATCTTACTTGTTACACATGGTGAGTACAACTGGTTTAATACCACCCCCCCAACCTAGAAAGTTCCTTAAACTACAGTGGCTGATAAGATACAGAAAACATAGCATAGCACACTGTTCTACATCCTCTCTCTTTAGTTTGTGCCCATTGCAAATACATGCACAAATCTGCACTGACATTTCTTGAAACACTTTCAAGAATTAGACATTGTATAAACAATTCAACTTTGGCTGTCTATCTGACTACAAATGCAATTTACTGTACGTACCTAGGATTAAGTTTGCAGACTCTTCCTACCCTTGTCACATATAAATTATGAATATTATTAGAAATACGATCTGTCTCAAGAGATTTATTTGACATAGAAACATCATTTGATATATAGAATTATATGAACAAGACTGTTCATTTTCTGGAACTTGATCAGTTAGTGATTTAAAGAACTGGAATCACTGGTACACACAGTCTGTTGTGGCTTCGGCTCTGGGACAGGCAAAAACATGTCTGTGCTTTATTCTGTAATCAACATCTTCTGATTTAATTATGTAAAACCTTGGTTAAACACAAATGTCTTTTACAATTCCCATGCGATTATGACCTTTTGATGTTTGCATTCGGACAACTTCACCTTGCGATAATGGTCAAAGAGGTTTACTGGTTCTGTCACAGTATACCTTTGGTGAATAACATTTTTTTTCGATAGTTGAGCTTTGACTATCTTATTGCTCTTTACAATTGGCACTAATAGCCGTTTGTCATTTGAAAATGTTGTCTGTGTTTGTCTTGACATCAGTCTTTGAGTAGGTGAACCAAGTGTCTGGTCACAAGGAATATTTCGAAGATTCAGTAAATTGAGAAATACATTGGTTCCTTCCCATTTGGACTTATCCATGAAATTCTTTGCATTATGAACTACATATTCAGCTAAACCATTAGCTTGTGTATATTCTGGACTGTGTGTTACATGAATGAAATTCCAAGATCTAGCAAATTCTTTAAAATGTTGAATAGTAAATTGTGCACTGCTATCTGATATGACTTTATGAAGACTTCTATGAACTGAGAAATGTCTCTTTAATTTTGTGAGAACTGCAATAGATGACAAATTGCAAAGTAAGTCCATTTAGAGCCAATCAGACTATGAGTCCACTAGTACCAGATAGTGTTGATCATTCCATTAAAAAATGTCTGCAGCAACTGTGGACCATGGTAATTCAGGGATTGGGTGCAGAGGAAGAGGTTCTTTTTGCTGATGTGGTTTACTACTGTTGCAAATTGAACAGGAAAGTGTCTCTCTTTCAATATCTTTGGACATTGAGGGCCAAACACAATACCACTTGCCCTTCTTTTAGTTGATTCAGTACCTGGGTGACCTCTGTGCAGGATTGTTATGTATTCATTTTGCAATAATTTAGGAAGTACCACTTTTGGATCTTTCATAATGATAACATTTATCCACAATGAGCTTATCTCTGTATGGGAAATACTGTTAAATTTCAAGTAGCAAACTTGTCTGACACATTGGCCATCCTTGAATAAATAACATTACACAGTCTTTGAGAAACTGGGTCTTTAGCAGTATGGTTTCTTAACTCATCAAGCTGTTATGATGAAATGCATTTAACTTCCATAACTTTGAAATCTGCCGTCTCATTTTCATGCTGCTCGGACATCTTTCTGGGTGCTCGAGACAAAGCATCCGTGAGATACATGTATTTACTTTTGCTGTAAATAATACTGAAGTTATATTTTTGCAATTAGAACATCATACATTGCAATGTTGTTGTAGCGGAATGTATTGGTTTGTTCAAAATTGTTACCAAAGGCCGATGATCTGTTTCAGTCTGAACTGGTCTTCCGTATATGTAGTCACTGAACTTGGAACATGCGAACACAACTACAAGAAGCTCTTTTTCAATTTGTGCACAGTGCATTTCTGTTGGAGTCAGAGTACGCAAAGCATATACAACTGGAATGCCTTCCTGAAGACATGCTGCACCAAGACCATATTGCGAAGCATCACAAGTAACAGTCACAGGTTTATGAACATCATAGTGTCTCAGTGTAGGCAGACTGGAAATTCTGTGCTTCAAAGTATCAAATGCTTCTTGATGCTGCTCATATCAAGACCATTTTATATCTTTGCATGTTAACTCACGTAATGATTCTGAAAGTTCACTAAACTCAAGAATAAACTGTCCCAAATAGTTAATCATACCCAGGAAATGCTGTAAAGATGTGACATTCTCTGGAACTGGCATTTCATTGAATGCTGTTACCTTAGAGAGATCAGGTTGAAGATCTGAACTTGTGAACATGTGACCAGCAAAGGCAACTTCTTTCAGTCTGAATTGACATTTCAAATGATTCAGTTTGATGTTGACCTTGTCCACAATCTAGAACTTTCCTGAGGTTTCTGTTATGTTCTGTTTCTCCATTGCCTCAAACAATAATGTCATCAACTATAATGACACAAGGATATCCAACAAATATTTGTTCCATGGCACATTGGAATACTTCATTGGCAGAACTGATTCCAAATGGCATCCTCATAAATCTATATCTTCAAAAGGATTCACTAGAGAACCTCGAGATACCGAAATCTTGAATTTTGGTATCTCGAGACTAAAACGGCTAAACACCAAAATGCCGAAAATGGAGAAGGAGGAGTGCTGAATAACCAACACTTAAAATGGCGAGACACTAATACCTGACTCCCAAATAACCGGCATTTAAAAGGGAGACACCAAAAAGGGCAAGACCGTAATACCCAATTCTCTAATAACCACTCAAACATCTGGAAACACCGGAAACGGAAGCACGGATATTAGCATGTCGAAAAAAAGACAAGTGCCTTTATTTAGAACAAGTATGGTCCGGAACTCCAGTAAACACCATAATCCAAACAATCACAGTCGTAGTAATCCAGCCAGTACCCGAGTACAACATCCTCCAACCACAGTGTGACAGCAGCACCCCAAATGAAACACGTACACAATGCACAATCCAAATAGCCCCAAAACAAACCACATAGTGACAACAGAGAAACACACCAGCAGATGCCGAGCTACTGCAACAGTTACACCTTCAGAAGCCAAGCAACTGCTGTGAGAAAGTCCAAACAGCCATACATTACCCTGTTCTACAGCACATGTTCAAACTGCCCGTGACATTTAACTACATCCCGGTGCTTTGGAGAAGGTGGACAGCCACACGACATATGTGCCCTTAACTCCTCCACCCTGTCCTGTTCTCTTGCCAACACATGCAGCAATAAACACAGGTCGGTGGCTCTGCTTCTCAACAGTGATTTCAGTCTGTGGTGCCATGCTTCCACACTGTTTTGTGTGCATGGAAGGAAGAGAGCATTCAAAGCATGCACATTCCAAAATGTTATGGGAAAGAGTGGGGGGAATCTACAGCATGTTGTTGTTCTCATAGCAAATTTATGAGCCCTACCAAGCACATACCAGTCCTCAAAGTACCGTAGGAGGTCTTTTCCCTCACAAGGAAATGAGTCCCTCAACAGATTGAATGCTGGTATCACCTCCTCTTCTGGTAGGAATGCTAGGGCAACAAGTGACTTAATTGTCAACTGGAATGGCATGTCTGTATTATACCTATGTGCTAACCCTAGCTGCTGTACTTTATGCCAGATATTTTGGCCAAAGTGGAAGAGACACCCTTTGGACATCACACCTTGTAGGTTCCCTTTGATGCTCCTGATGGCAGCTACCTTAAAGTCTGTTAACACGTACTTCAACTGAGTGTCACAGCTATGTTCTACCAGCAATTCCAAAACACAGTGCCACATATAGTTATAGGCTTTAAGGGACTTCTTGCTCATTAAACAGAAGTGTAATAGTACAGACCTATTGAAGCTGCGATACTTAACCAAGCCATGTATACTCTACAGTTGGCAACATACAATCCTTTATGGGAGAACGTGCCATCCATTAACCATATAGTGGCTGTACTAAGATCTATTAAGTTCTATACTGTTGTGAACACCATTACCACTGTGTCTGTAGTGCTATCACTCATCCTCTTACTAACAAATGGACCGGACTTTGTGGGGAAGTCAGCTACATTAGTCTCCTGCAATGTACTGACACTGGCACCTGTACCTTTAGCCAGCTTCCTTCTCATCCTCCCCACTTGTTGCAACAGTGCCTTCCGATTTGGTAGATTAGGCACTATATTGCTGGATGTGGATGCCAGGGCATCATCAACAATTATGCGTGGCATGTTGCGGCATAACTCAGGTTTCTCCTTTAAAGTAGTACACATATGGTACCATTCAATCTCAGAGGGGTCCCCACTGTGGTTATGCCCTACTGTTTTTAGCAGCATTTCCCCCTCGGGCACACATTGCGTAATAGTCCTACCTTTATGAAGAATGTATTTTATCTGTATGCTGCTTCTATGCTGTGCTGGAATTTGCTTTACTGAACTTAAAGTCTTCTTAAGACACATAGTCTTATGGCTGTTTACTGCTGAGTCAGAGACACAGAGCTTTGCATGACTCCATCTGTAGTCTGTTTAAAGCACCAAGCCTTTCAAATTGCACACTGATAATGAAATATATTTTGCAGCTGTTTCACTATAAACATAGTTACAGATAACTTGTTTTTATAACAAATGACACATACTGTTTCTGTCAGTTTGTAGCATATATTTACAAAGTTTTTCTTCACAAACAGTATAGATGATGACTTTCCTTTCTCCATACAATACCTCGAAACAAGTGTGTTTCTATCAAAATACCTCTAACATATCTGAATTAATACAGTTATATACAGTTCTGGTCACGCACATAGATTTTGTTTTTTCCTCTTGGTAGACTTTTCTATTGTCCTTTTGTGATTTACTTGTAAGCACTTTTGCTGATGTGAGGATGCCATTAACAGAAATCTGAAAGGAAACTTCTGTACAAGCTGTTCTGCTGCTGTTCCTGTCTGTTAATGGATATTTGTAAACTGTTCTGCAAACATGAGAAAAGCATATAATACTTGCTTTCCAATATTGCTTTGTTAGGCTTTTTCTGGTGCTGTGAAGAGAAGTTTGTCTGTTATACATATAGTATGAATGCCCATTTTACATTGCTAAACTCTATACATATATTCAAGCAAACTTTTTATTCTATGCTTTATCTTTCAGCATATTTACAACAGAATTAATTTCAGCCTTATATTCATAATCTCTAACACTTTACACTTCTGGGCACATTTCCATTTGCAGCATCAGTATATTTTCCCCTTGTTTACTTTCTCCCAAATTAAGACACACCCATCTAACAGTAGTGGAGGGTGTCCCTTTTGTGACTTGATTGTGGTGTATACTGTGCCGATCATCCCAGGAGCAATGGCAGGGTTGTCAGCCATGTTTGTCTGTGGTTGCAGCATATGTCAGGGCTGTAGGTAACTGCTTGCTTGCAGCGAACATCAGGGTTGTAAATAACCATAGCAGCCTGTCTGTGGCAGTTTCACCTTTGCAAACGGCGCACTTTTGAACTACCGACATTTCCAGAATTCGCTGTTTTAGTCTCGAGATACCAAAATCCGAGATTTTGGTATCTCGAGATTCTCTAGTGAATCCCTTCAAAATGGTGTACTAAAAGTCATTAATAAAGATGATTTGTGATCCAATGAAATTTGCCAAAAGGAGTTCTTAACATCTAGAACTGATAAAACAGTGGAATTTGGCATTAATGCTGCTACCTCCTCTACTGTGTGCATTGGGTGATGAGGACATTTAAGAGCTTTATTTAAGAGACGAGGATCAATACATATTTGAATATCATCTCAGCTTTTCCTATGGGCTACTATCATAGACAATACTCATTCAGTAGGAGTGAGAACACCAGAATTCTATCTAATTCTGCTTTGACTTTACATTTCTACAATCTTACATGCTGGTCGAACAACTTGATTTATCTCATAGTTCAGCTTCATGGAATATGTAATTGGAAGCTTACCAAGTTTATCTGTGAAGAAATCAGCATACTCTTTGAAAATATGTTGTGAAAATCTATCATTTTCATTCGTATTGGTGAACTTCTTTACTGAGCGAAATCAAACCCATATGTAAACTGCCTTCGAGGCCTAGTAATGACAGTACATCTGTGCAAACTGCATAGAATAGCAAGTCATAGCTGCTGCCTGCAAAATGGCAAGAAAGGACCACAGTGCCATTCATCTGAATTTATTCACTACCATAAGCAACTAATTTTGTACACTTTGTGGAGTCAAAATACTCTCCAGCTCTTACTTTTGCATAGGTTTTACTGACATGATATTGCATTTGGATACAGTATCTACTGTGAGCTCTATTAGTTTCCCATTAATTTGCACAGTACAAAATATTTCACTCTTTGTTGACACACTTGAATTTACTGTGTTAATCATTACACCAACCACAGAAATACCATCAACATAAAGCTTGTCACAGTCTCAATTTGCTTCACTACTTGCTTTGGATTAATTTTACTATTAGACAGTGCTAGTTTGCAAAACTTTTTGAAATGATTCCACTTTTTGCATTTGTAACACTGCTGACCATAAGCTAAACACTTTTCTTGTTTGGACTCATGACTGCCCCCACAATTGGGACAATTAACAATAGGAGTTACTGAGGTAAAACTTTTTAGTTTACACTTTTGAGGCCTAGTTGTCTTAAATTTCTGTTGCACACTATCGACATTTGCAGTGGAAGTCAAAGCAAGCATATTCATATGTTTCTCTGTAAGCTAATGTATCTGACAAACTTCAGTAGCTTTTGTTAATTGACTATCACACAGTAGAATTTTCCACACTGTGTCATTGTTTATACCACACACAAGATGGTCTTTTATAAAATCCTCTTGCAAGTCCCCAAATTTCAATAGTTTCACCGTGCTTTTGATTCCTTGTGTTAAATTTATGTCTTTCCATCATTATATTTGTCTGAGGTTTACACCGCTCCCTAAATTTACATTTTAAACAGTCTGGGTCTTCCCACATCTCTGCTTGAGCAGTATTATGGCAGTTTTCTTCCTCACCCACATACATACCAAGTGCATATATAAAAGAATGTTGTCACTTAATGGCCTCTGAGCCAGGTAAATTGAGAAGTGGAATGTGCCTACACTATGAAACTATCATATTCCTGTTCAAATACAGATCAGTTCTCTGCAACATTGCCATCAAACACCAAAGGTTTGGGTCTGCAAACTCCATCCGATATGCCATTAAGGTAAATGCGAACACCTTATACACTTTCGGTTTACAAAATTCATTTGATGTGACATAAAAGTAAATGCAAGTACCTGTAGCACTTTAGACATTCGTTGCACCAAGGAGAGGCTTTTGCAACATACTGTGTACATTCATTGCAGTTTGAAGAAATTTGTGCAACTTCAGCCATTTCATTGCATTTTGAAAGATTAAACGGCTTCTGGCAGTTCATTACACTTTGAAAGGCTTGAACAACTTCGAATCTGGCTTCTGACACCATATTAAATGATGACTGAAGGTATGATGGCAGTTTAGTAGACAGTTTATTGTACACCTGACATAGCTGTTTCTGTATGCACATTCTACATTTCACTTGTAACGCATGCTCAGTACAACTGGTTTAATACCACCCCCCCCCCCCCAACCTGGAAAGTTCCTTAAATTGATAAGATACAGAAACTATAGCATATCACACTGTTGTACAACCCACCTACCAAAAAAAACACTAACTCAGCAATTAAACACAACAGAATTATTTCCGTAGAACAGGTGCAAACATTCAAGATACTTAGACTTTGGTTGGCATCAACATTAGTATGCTAAACACACAATAATATAACAGTCTTTAAAGTCAATAAACTAAATATATCTTACAAACTTAGTTCACTCCCCTTTAGAGACTTAAATTTACATATTGCCCATTTGTTAAAATTGTCAGCAGGTGTAAGAAACAGACATGGTTAATGTAAACTGCTCATGCTCTGTACTTCAAATTACATGATATTGAGGCCTGGACTCTATGCCACACTAACCCGGTGAGATTACTCCCAATTAGTTAAAGCTATACAGCACATACTCTACAGGGTATATATTTTCAAAATGTTATTTTCAAACAAACAGAGTGTTGACTTACTAGAAAAATGCAGTAGTTCTAAAACTGTAAGTTAAGCATGCAAATCCATCACTGTATAGCCATTTTGATAAAACACCATTGACTGTCCCTTAAAAAGTGCTGTTTGTCTAATAGCTGAACTAAGTGAAACACATCTCCTTTGAACACTAAATCATAATCTTGTGTACCATGATTACTGCCTCCCTTTAGCATGATTGTATCTGCACAGCTCAATAAAACTGAAGGACACAAGCAAATAACTCAATTGATCTATCCAGGCCAACAATTCATCTGTTAAAAGAACTTAAAGATCGTTTAAAAACATAATCCTCCAAATGTGGAACTTGCTCTCAAGTAACATAAGAACAAAAAGTATCTTTCCATTCAGGACAGATAGTACATAATGTATAGCATTGCCTCTAAAATACGGGCATATGATAATAAACTAACCCCAATGCTTTATAGCCTCAGAGGTAGTTATATTACCCAAAGGGTTAAGGGGTTAAGCTTCTTGCATCAGTGGGTGACATTCCCTCCATTTATATAACTTTAGGTGCATGCTGATTAGTTTACTTGTCTTCATAGGATTGAGCCTTTCTAAACTTGAGAAGTCAACCCTTTTAATTTAAATAATATAGGTAATACGTAGCAAAATTACAATAACGTATTATTTAGAACAAGGTAGAGTGTGCAAAGATGGTACTTTTCCAGAGTCACGGCTGGAAGTAGTGAAGGTCAGCCCTCCTATCAGGTTAACAAAAATAGTTTGCTAACAGAAAAGCAAAACATTCTGGTAATGGGCAACTCCATGTTATGAAAAATTATAAAATATAACCACATTGACTAAAGAGAGAGAGATTTGATGTTATTTGTCTGTCAGGTTTAATAACAGGAGTGTTAGAAATGAGAGATAAATATTGCAGATGTACACAAAGAAACTGATCATTGTGCATGCATGAATAAATAATGATGGTTCCCTACATGAAATGGAAGAACAGATGGCCGTCCTATCTAATGTCTTCTCCAAAATTAATAGTGCATTCATCTTCAGCTACACACTACCTTTTCAACACATGATCGCATGCTTTCAAAAGAATAGCATACCTTTTAATAACTGATTACGAGTATGGAGTATCAGGAAGTATCAAGTTCGAGAAGGAGGTGTGTGACATACTGGCCTTTTTTTGTATTGATTGTCTGCACCTGTTTTACGGTGGTGCACACTTCCTGAATGACATATTCTGTATACATACACACATACTGGCATCCTCTCAGGAAATGAGACTAACCAAACTGATCAAGAGGAGAAAAATGTACTGTCTAATGCAAGTAATATGTCTTAACAGCTTTACTGACTTGGCAGCAATATTATTCCTTGAAAGCAACCATAATCTGTCCAGTTACAGAAACAAGTTCTCAAAATAAAAAGAATGCAAACAATAAAAATGGGTACAATGAATGCTGGGGGGGTTGGGAGGGTTAAGGTGTTTGCCTTACAAACACAAGGTGCAGGGTTTGATTCTCACAAGGGATAATTGGCTAGGCTTAAAATGACTTGCAAGGGCAGTTAGCTTAGTACTAATCTATGAACAACTCTCTGTTATACTAAGAGGCACAGGAGTTATTTAAGTAATCGCTCATTGTTTGACAGGACAATATACCTCACTAGCTTCTATGGGTCATGTTCCCTTCCAGGAACTCAGTACATAGAATTTTACCATTATGCGACTAATTAAGACACGTACCTTTATTATGGAAGATTTTAACTAAACCATAGATGATGACACAGATTTCTGTTGAAATAAGTCTGCTCAAACATTTGCAATTTTATGCAACTCTAATACACTGGAAGAGATTGGTAATATCCCAAGTCTGTGTGTTGGTGGGGGGGGGGGGCATATAACTTGTAATAGTGTACTTATATGTCCTGTCAGAGCATTTCATCACATTTCTTCTTGTTCCTCTTGGAAACAAGATGATAACAGTAATGTCTTCGAAATTTCTGTGCTGTTTAGCAAATAGTAGAATAAGTTAAGGAATTCTTGATCTTTGATAGTACCAGTTATTTAAGGAATAAAGCATGGTAAGGTGTACTATATTACAGGACTGTAGAAAACCTCATGTATGTTGTGAGGCATGGAGCAAGGCTGAGTGCCTAATTTTATTTATTTTATTTAACATTTGTTGACCAGGAAAGTCCGACTAGGACAGAACCTATTTTCAGTGGAGGCCCAGGAGAAATGTGCCAGCCGCATGTCTTTGGACAATGCACACCAAAATAGTGATAACCTGTGATACATTAATCACTCAACTCTTTTATTCTTGTTATGCTTTGGACTACATGGTTAAAAAAGGTTGTGAAGATATAAATGTTAAAAATGATCAGAGAATAATACACTTTGTACAGTTTAGAACATATATAAAAAAACGGTAAATACTATCCTAGATAAGAACAAGATACAGTGATTTCCCCCTCTCTCCCCTCTGAAAAAGAAAAATAAAATAAAACAGAAGAGACATTCATCTGAGCCCAGGAACTTAGAAGTGACTGGCTGTATATGTCTTACCCTCCACATACCTGGATTTGTCTGTTTCCCAAACACTGTTAGATTTATCTGTTTTTCCTTCATGTCATAAAGCATATATTTTAAATAATTCCTGTCAATAATGTTTTTTGGTTGTACTGTTTAAAATGTTAAATGCTGCTTATTTGTGCCTACCTGTCATAATTAGGGAAGCTTTATGTCTGAGTTCACGGGTATCATTACAGTAGCAAGACTGTATAATCCCACTTGAGTGTTTCTCCATCCAGTCTGGAGATCTTTATTGCCCACTCAAAAATTTTACATTCACCCACATTATAATCATCTCAAATTACCTAACAGTTTGCAATAAGTGAGTAATATTATTTTGTCATGTGTATGACCTGCATAGGCTTCTCTGACCATTGATCACATCAAGTGCTGCAAATTCGCTCCTTGCTGTATGTCATATCTGTTTTGTTTTATTTTTTTGTTACTTGTTTTGATTCTGAGTTGGCATTATAGGGTGACATGAACAGCAGTGAAAAAGAAAAGTTAATTAAAACAACAGTAGTAG
Organism: Protopterus annectens; assembly: GCF_019279795.1. NCBI lineage: Eukaryota > Metazoa > Chordata > Ceratodontiformes > Protopteridae > Protopterus > Protopterus annectens. The sequence goes on along the minus strand of NC_056731.1, from coordinate 770,855,105 downwards.
AATGAGGTAACGTAATAAATAATTGAGACCACACTAATTACACAAACAATGTAATATACATATACAACACAAATTATCTGTTCTTTACAGCACCATCTGTTTAACTCTGAGACAACTTGAGTCCCAAACATTAACTTTTGAACTGCTTATTTGAAGTATGCCCTAACTCCCAGACTGATTCCAGTTGACCAATCAAAGAGTGAGATGAGAAGGGGCTCATGCATATTAAAAAAGTACATTAACATGTGGCTTGCATTTCTGCCCCTTAGTCTGAATACAAGCATTTGCACATGAAGATTCACAGTAAGATGATTTTAATTGTCATAGCAAGAATTAGAGTACAAACACCTGACAAGCAATATGTTTGTCAAATAGCTTTTACCACTCAAATATCAGTTCGACCACCAAATGGACAGAACACTAATTTATACAGCCAGTATCCGTTGAATGTATTAGATTTATTTACTCTAGTGGCAGTAAGTACTTAATTTTTGTGTTACATCAGCTGTCGTCTTTTTTGAAAAAAAAGTGTTTCAAAATCTCAGGCATCCTGATCATCTTCATCTCAGTTGTGTAAATAACTACTGTCGTAGTATGTATGTATTGTTTTCCATTCAAGCCTTTATTTATTTTTTTTTTTTAATGTTTTGATGTGTGTTTGTACTATTTGTATTCTATTTCATTGACAATACTTGCATTTTAATTGTTTGCATGCTCTTGTTATTTTTACAATCTATGCTTATGGATTATACCTCAGAAAACCCTAGTGGCATGGTATAATCTAGCAACCCATTAAGCATCATATCTTGTTCTGCCAGTACCTTTCTGTATGTCTTGCCCAGTGGTTCCTCTGCTTGTGCCTTGACGGTTCATTTGTTCCCCTCTGGACACCAGCCAGGCATCCCCAAATGGGGAGAGCCCTCCAGTACATCTGTCCTAATCCAGGGTCTGGATCATTCCATTTATTCCTCTTGAGGTACGAGTCAGACATTGGTAAGTGAGTCAGTATACTTGCCCCTTGGAGATCCTTGTCCCACATCTCCTGAAGCCAGGTTCCAGGAATGTACTTTTTTATAGCATTTCACTTACTGTCTTGTTCTTGTCTGTAAAGTAACTGCAATTCTTTGATAGGTTTCTTAATCTTTTAGGCTACGGTTCTGTATTTTCATGTAATTGTTCTTCTTCTTGTTTTGAATTCATAACTCTCAAATTGCAAATTACCGATTGATTCATAATAGTTATTTGATTTTTCTGTGCATCTGCATATGTCATTTTTCTGGCTGCTAAACTTTCATAACATTTGTACATTGTGTGTCCTTTTAGGATTAGTAGCTGTGCTTTTAGTCTGATTTTTGTTCTGATGCTTAATGCAGTAATGTACTGTTCAAATCAAGATGTATAGTTTATCTGCTCTGGACATAAACATGAGTAGCCACATCTGTATAAAATTGTTGCAAATGTTGTATTTACAAAGATACTTTGTAAATATTTTCAGCCCATTTGTTTATTTCTATACTCTTTCTGACTCTGCAAACTTGAGACAATCAAAATGACAATTTACTAGTAGAAATATGTACCATAAATTTACAGACACATCACTAGTTTTCTTTGCTGCTGTGTTCATTGTTTTTCTTTCTTTTTTTTTTGGTGGGGGGGCTTCCCATTCTTGATCACCAAGCACCTTATAACCCTTAGAGGTGTATGTTTTCCCTCTTGCTGGCTAAAGCCTCATAGCCAAATGGGATAAGAGTGTGCTAAGGTGACTATCATCTTTGGCTTGTTTAGACTTCTTGTTTTATGGCCTGTTCTTTGGTCACCCCCCCCCCCTACATTTTATAGTGATGTTAGTGTGAATCTATGCATGTGGTCCCAGTGAACTTTCCATTGTTTGCAATAAGGACTGAAGCCTCCGGTCAACATCATGAGTTGTAGGCATTCCATAAAACCTCTTACCTAGGATAGGTGAACTGGACAATGCACATTTTCCCACTACTCTTCCTTGCCCAACTCCTCAAGGACTAGATCTGCTAACCAGACAAGAATCTTAGGAGTGTCATAGTGTTGTTTGAGACATAAATGAAGTGGCACGTGCTGAAAGCTGAATGCTTTACTTGCACTTGCAAGAAATGTAACCAAAAAATATCATCTGCAAACATCTTTAGATTATCCTAGGTGCATATGTTCTGTGGCAACAAACCAAACCAAAAGGCTCTCTGAGCCAAATTTGTATATGTTTTATAAATGTTCTCTAAATTTATATTTCCCAATAAGTTTCAAACAGCATAGATGAAACAGAAATGTTTGACATAAGGAAAAGTTTTCAAGTGCAACATATGAAGCCTACACAGTAGACAGCACACAGGTATCTTCAAGTTAAGTTGGACCTCATATTTATAAACTACTGATATACTGGAAGTGTTCTACATATCGTTTTTACCTACTATAATTAACTATTAACATTTCTTCACAAATACTCTTGCTTTTAACATGTACGTATTACTTACTATTTTCAGCTACTATCACATTCTACTGAAATACTCCCTAGCTTTAGCATTGTTTTTTAAAGTATAAAATCTACTAAAATGTATCCTTTCTTATACTACAAGGTAACTTGAAGGTATGTGCCCTAACTTTTAAGTGAAACTGTTCAATCTAAGCATGTGTAAATTTAGTTTGATTAAATGTACTTTAGTTCAAATTTCACTCTTTACAACACTGTAACAATGAGAATGTAGAAAAGAACTCATGTCAGCAACTTTATTAAGGGGAAATAACTTCAGAATAGGTATACTCTCTGGAAATTAACTTGATAGTGAATGACTTGAATGTGACTCTAAATGTGATGACTTCACTTTGTTTAACCTGTTAAACAGTCTCTAAAAATGCTTGATATCAAGTTGAGTGCATTGTATGAACTTTGGCAAGGGTCATGGATAAAAAGGGTCTATGGACCAGCTCATCAGTTGTGTTATCAAATATATAAATAATAAACAAATAAATAAATAAATAAATAAATAATGTGATAGATCAAAAGATAGGTAGGTAGATAAATAAATCTGGTCATTCAGTATTGTGTTATCAAATATATAAACAAATAAATACTAAAACAAACAAATAAATAAATAATGTAATAAACAGATGAACAGATAGAAGGTAGATAGAAAGATAAATCTGGTCATTCCATGTACAAAGGACTTACTTTTCCAAAGAAAAAAAAGAAAAATTAGTTAGTGAGATGCCCCCAAATGAGGTAATACAGCGAGTGTAACTTGAATCGATTTACTAATGTGACTAGTTAACATTTCCACACATCCATTTCACAATACTATGTTGCTCTCAGTACTAAATGGAAAGATACGGGGCCGGATTCACGAAGGCTAACACGGAGTCTAAGAGTAGTGTAAGACTCCATGTAGCCTTCGCGATCCAGGAACAGCCCAAAGTCCGTGTAAGAGTCAGTCTAACACGGCTCTTACACGGAGTGGGCGTGGCTAAGCTAATCAGCCCACTTGCAGCCGAATAGCATGCAAATGAGGCTGATTAGCGATCCAGGAAGCCAAGAACAGCCCGTGTAAGAGCCGTGTTAGCTGCAGAAATGTACTCAGTTGACAACTGAGTACGTTTCTGCAAACACGGCAATGGAGCCATGTCAGCCCCAAATAAAGGGTGCATATGTTATAGGCAGTATGCCAATGGCCAAATATGTGGCCATTGGCAATGCAACCCCATGCAAAAATTTAAAAAATATCTTTTTTTTTTTCGGCAATTGCCGATGTGTAAACCCAGCGCAGCCCCACGCAAACGGGCTGCGCTGCATAAAACATGAAAACGAAGGTTTTAAACCTACAAATGTAGGTTTTATGCAATACATGGAATGTCAATGGAGGGACCAGCATAGGAAAACCAACATGGCCACCGTGTAGTGGTTGCCAAGGGGGGAAGCCAAGTCTAAGAGATGTAACTAAGCATTAGTAGGCAATCTGATGCAAATTAGGGTAAGGATACTGAATTCCACTGTCACATAGCAAATGAGCACAGTCTGAGTAGTGTAAGAGTTACAGAAGGGGGAGGAACAGAGTAGGAGATAGGTGACATCACAGGGGGGAATGGCAGAAAGGGATAAAAGTCATTGGAAGGTAGAGTTACATGACAGATGTCAGAGAGGTATCAAGGAAGGAGGTGTGCCTCCAAGTAAACATGAGAAAGCCAAGAAATGGAAGGTGTACACTGTTGCCTACACCAAAGTTTCTTGCTGGACGTGTATCTTGCGATGCGCGCCGTGAAGCGAGTAAGGCGGTGTGCGTGTAAGGCAGTGTGCGTGTAAGGCAGTGTGCGCGTGTGTAAGGCAGTGTGCGCGCGTGTAAGGCAGACTAAGCATGTGGGAGCGTGTTGGGAGATGTTTAACACCGTTTGCGCGGGCGTGCACGCGTTTAAAACTGAATAAGCAGATTCTGAACTGTGTAAGTGTGTGTGCGGCGTGTAAGCCACTGTGGCGTGTTTCTGCTGGTTTGAACACGGCTCCACCCTGAGGAAACAGAGGAAAAAGGAAGCAACAGATGTACTAGGAAGTTAGCAGGGAATACTGCTGGAGCTAGCAGGTGAAAACAATTAGATGCAGGCAATTACACAGGCAGAATACTAGGCCAGCCAAGCACTTAAAACTCTGCAAACAGCAGTGCAGAATGTTTCTCTCAAGAGACACTGCAAGACAGGAGTTAAGTTATCAGAAGTGAAAACTGAAAAAGCTGAACTCAGAGCAGAAATGTTAGGGGCTGCCATAGCTGTCATAATGAGACATAGGCGACTTGCTGAGGGTGGTGACAATGCAGATGGTGCCAGACAACCCGCAGTGAGGAGACGGAGAAGAGTGTACAGGCCCAGGGTCACCTACCACGGGTTACATGAGCTGGAGATAGTAGAGCTATAGAGTGGACAGAGACCTCCTGCAGCAAATAGTGGAGCTGTGCAGGCCACGCCTCACACACAGAACCAACAGAGGGGAACCCATCCCAGTGGAAACCAAGGTATGTGTTGGCCTAAGAATACTAGCAACAGGTACCTTCCAGAGACCAACTGGCGATATGATGGGGATATCACAGGCATCAGCTTCCAGGGTACTGCACCAGTTCCTGGATGCCATGTCAGCACATGTCGGTGATCATGTATACTTCCCCAATGCCCGTGAGGTATTGGCCAGCAACATCGTCTCTTCCAGCAAATAGCGGAATACCCTGAGGTACTGGGTGCCATAGACTGCACGCACATACGCATCAAAGCACCAGCAGGAGAGCGGGGTAGGGCCTACATAAACCGCAAGGGCTTCCCCTCCATCAACTGCCAGGTCGTGTGTGATGCCCAGGGCATAATAATGAATGTGTGTGCGGCTGTCCTGGGAGCTACCATGATTCCCACATCTGGCATTTGACGCAGTTGTACCAGACATTTGCCAATGGGGACATCCCACATGGACACCTAGTGGAGGATGCAGGATATGCACTGGAGCCGTGGCTGATGACACCCATCAGAAATGCACACACACCTGAACAGGAACGCCATAATGAGGCACACGCACAAACACGTAATGTAATAGAGCGTGTGTTTGGGCTGCTCAAGTCACGGTTCCGGTGTCTGGACACATCTGGTGGAGCCTTGCAGTACACACCAACTACATGTACCCAAATTGTCATGGTATGTGCTATGCTACATAATATGATCATGCGAAAACAGCTGCAGCAGGACCACCATAGGGCTGGGCCAAACAGCCCCCCACCATCGCCAAGGCCACCACAGGCACAGCGTGACTCGGAGGAGGAACAACCTGAGCCTGCCCCAGTAGGCAGAAGGAGGCGTGCCCAGTATGCCCTGGCCTTGGCAAAGAGGCAACGCATAGCACATACATTGGCTCAGTAGGAACCTTGGGAATGATACCCCTCTCCGACTCACCATATAGTAACAGGGATGCCTAATGTGACACAACCTGCTCACAAACATGTACAGGGAAGTGTAATATGTGCATCCGACAGAGGCAGCCCTGCAGCACCACCTGAGGCATGAATGCTGTGTGTCAAGTAATGTAACACCAAGTACCATATGCACACCTGAGGACCCGTCTAGCATCGTACCCTCAAGAAGCAGCATGCCACAAGAGGACAACGCGATGATTAAGTTCAACAATTTCAGAAGTAATGCAGTTAGGCAAAGGGGACGCACTGTGTGCCAGTCTGGGATGACATGCTGAGCATGACATGATGCACCACCTGCCAGGACTGGCATGCACCTATCAGTGCAGGCCGTATGGATACTGGCAAAGGCTGTTGTCATGCACAGTGTGCCCTGAATAGGAAGGCGCAAAACACAAACCTATCTCCATAGGTACCAGAAGGGATAAGAATCAGATAAGGGATAAGGTCAAACAGCAAGATGCATGCAGACTAAGCCCACCCAGTATGGAGAATGTTGATAACTGTGCTGTAACAGAATACTGAGGCAAGGCTCACAACAGCACCCTAACACTACCAGGTTACACCTCATACTGTGCTGTACATCCTCAACACTTGGAACAAGCTACAAAAGGAGGCGACCAGCAAGAATTGTCAAGGATAACCACACCCCCATGTTGGTACCACCACAAAAAGCAGCATGGACTAGCCATGCTCAAGTAACAGTGGCTAAAACCACCCCCCAGTGTATAGCCTGCTACAGAGTACTGGCCCAACACCAGGAACTGCATCGGGCCCATGCTGGAATACATGAATATATCAAGTCCTCCAAACCACATTATATTGGGCGACTGCAAATACCCAGACACATAGACTGGGAGCATTATACCAGCTGCAACAGTGTAGGACAAAAGGTCATTGAATCCACAAACCAAAAGGCCCAGGAACAACGTAGCACACCCACAAGAGGGCAAGCATACTGGATGTGATAATCAGCAACATGGAGTGCGGGATGTCAAGATGAGAAGTGTATTGCACACTGGTAACACCAGACCATATAGTAATCACACTGGATATACAAATCCTGACCACAGTCCCTGTCCGGAAATCACAGTGGAAAACATGTGCTAAGCATTATTTGCACACCTCCAAAATGATGTGGAATCCATGAAAGGTCCGTGCAGGTGCAAAATATGGGCCACGCCTCAGAACCTGTAAGACAGCCATTCCATGAACACTGCCAGGAATGCTTGGATTATGCAGTCCCAAATTAAAACAAGACACAGTGCCTAAATCTGGCATGGTGGACACCAGCCATAACCAAAACATGCAAGAGAAAGAGGAAGCTACTACATGATAGAGCAAGCATGAACAATGACGTAATTACTGATCAGTAGTATGGCAATATAATCTGTCCACACATGCAATCCAGTAAGGCCAGGCACAACAAGTGGAATCTGTGAATCCTGAGGCAATGTTACACCTGCCCCAAGTACACAGACAACCACCAACTCCACCCAAGAAATACAAATATATGTGAGAGATGCAACCATCCATCCAAACCGGAGGCAGAGCTCCCCAACTCAGTACACCCAAAACAAGTCAGTAGGAGAAGGTAACCACACACACCACAAACACATACCCACATAGACCTATCACAACTGCAAACCAAACACATAAACACAGAAATACATTCCCGGAGGCAGAAATCACACACACAGCACACCAACAGAGGCCACTAAAGCAGACACCCAATGAAACAGCCTCCAAACATAGCACATGCAACACATAGCACACAAAGCTGGTGTGCCAAACAGTCACAGGCCAGAAGGAGAAACAACATGCCTGATACAGTTGTAATAGGTGACTCCATAGTCAGACACACTGCTGTCCCGCACAGCAGACTGAACAAAGGAAAGGGTACAGTAAGCTGCCTGTAGGCCGCCACAATATGCCACATAACAGAAATATGAAGGTCACTCCAAAGCAAATAGAAATATGATGCAGTCATAGTCCATGCTGGTGTGAATGACCCGAGATGTACTGCCCTAGACTACATGTAAAGAGACACAGATGAGCTATCCGATTATGTAGTCCAGGCTGGTATGACACTCACCGTTTGCAGCAACCTACCCTTACCAAGAATAATGCCACAGTAGAAACATGGAATGATCAGTCATAGCAAGTAGCACACTTACTGGTGTCATTCCAAGGGGATACAATGTCTGTCAGCTTGGGATGTCATGCTTGACAAGCCATGCAGCTGCCCTTGGGATGGCCTGCACCTGTTACCCTGGGCGTCTGAATAGTGGATAAGGCCTTGGCCACCTCCACACAGCCTTTTGTAGGCAAGGCTGAAAAGACTGACCCACCACCCGAGAAAACATAAGTGGGAAGAAACATAAGGGAAATGCTGACCGATGCCAGATGTGTACACCCCAATATGCATGCTCGAGGCCATCCCCAGAATAGAGAACATCGATGTCTGTGCAGTGACAGAAACCTGCTGCAAGGCTCCTGACAGCACACCAGCACTACCAGGTTATACCATGTACCATGTGTCATGGCCCCAAAACCTGGAACACTACATAAAAGGAGGTGAGTAACCATAGGCAGCACAGACACCCATACGTCCAGGTAACTGACAATGCACAAGGCAGTGGAGTTCACCCACGTGCAACTAACTGTAGGCAAGACTGCTGTGCAGTCTGTAGTATGCTACAGACCGCACTCTCACACACAATAACCACCAACCGTCCTGAAGACACTGGACAGTATGAATGTCCCACCAAATACCAAACAAGGTACCACGAAATACCACATAGGTGGTAAACCATTATGTATGGAAGGAGTAACCAGGGACCAAGGGACACAAGTGAACAGTAACCTGTTATGTGACACCCACATTGCCAATGTGGCTAGGAAGACTGTCTACATGTGACACTGTATTAGGAAAGGAGTCACATCTATGGCAACAGAGGTCACTGTGCCCCTATACTTTATCCCAATCACACCCATAATCCAGTACAATGCCTCATATGGGATCTACCTTACCTGACACCTGCAGCAGTTAGAAAGACTGCAAAGGTACCTCACCAAGAGGATAAAGTGTCATACATATATGTCATATGCTGCTAGGCTGTAGACACCCCAGCTGACTCCAGTCACAGACTGCCCACACAGAGGCATTGCATGCCTGTTGTAGGAGGCCATGCCCAACACAGGAGTAATGGACATGCTCCACCCCAGACAACACATATCCATTGGAGCTGCGAGAGTGAGAGATGTCAACCCCAACAAATAATGAAATAGGATGTGCCGATGGGACAGATACATAATCCAGAGGCTCCACACACCCTGGACCAGAATCCCACCCCATGTTAGGCAGAGCCCCTCACTGACACTGTTCAACAGGAATCTTGCCAAGTGGATGGATGATTGTAGAGTTACAGTGGGGGTCTTCACTGTGTCATGTCCAGACAGAGGCACAGCTAAGCAAATAATACATGGCCATAATATCCACATAGCAAGGGGTCTCAAAAGCCACACACACTCTGGCTAGCCTAACAAATGCCCAGGGTGGATAGCCTAGTATGAACCTATGAACCTATGTAGATACAAATTGTACAGGACACGAAGGATAATCCCAAGGCTTACACAACTGATGGTAGGAGCCATGTTGTGAATTCACAGATATGCCCTGAATCACACAAATACCACAAACACACACACATATTGCCAACATACATCCCGACAGGTGCAGTGCAAACCCCAACACCCCCACGAATGCAGAATATCTATCCCAGCAGACTGCTGGCCCCCTGACATACCAGATGCTGAGGTAACAGACAACATCTCCAAAGCAAAACACACAGCAGCAATGGTATGAGATGGTGACCTGGGCTTAGTGCAACATGGAGTCTAAGATGAATGGAATGCCAAACCACACTACTGCTCAATGTCAGCCGTACCACAGAATATGTACCCAAAGAGCAGTGTACAACAACAGTGGTCCTTCTCAACAAAGGTGTTGCCTGAATGGATACTGAACAGTACTACCCCAGAATCCTGAGAAGCCCAGATTGCACAGCTATGGAAAGGAGCAGCATGTACCACAGACATATGGATGTTGGGGACCTACTGACACGGACCCAACCCAGTGTGGCCTCCTCAAGTGCAGATCCTGCCCTAACCATGTTGGACTCAATTGAAACAGTCATTAAGGTCATTGATGAGGGCAATGTGCTCCACACAGTGTATCTGGACCTTGCAAAGGCTTCTATACAATACCCTACATGTTCAGTATAGATAGGCTCACCAGTGTAAATATAAACCCACATGTCAGTAGAGGGTTGCAAACCAGACCAAGGACAGAACAGACATGGTCAGACATGCTTCAGCCATGTCAGACTACAAACCAGATATAACTGGCATCCCACAAGGCTTGGACCTGGTATCTCCCTCGTCTGGTATATATGTCCCATAGGTACAGGCAAACATGGAAGGACTGTGTCCTAACATGTTTGCAGAGGACTACAAACCGCTCACCACATATGATCCACCAGCTGACACATGCATCCCACAAAGGGCCACATAGAAACAGACAACTGGTGCCATAGCTATGTCAGAATGCTAAGTGCAGAAATGTGTAGAGTCAACCCCCGTGGATATACAGTAAGTGCCCACCAATTACCACATAGGTGTTAACCCATTATGTAGTTAACATGTAATGAGAGACCTGGGGACACAGGGTGATAGATATCCTGCACTGGACAAACATGTGCTGTAGTGTTTACAGAAACATACCATATACCCACCTAATCATGAAGGCTGTCAGATCTACATAAGGGGAGGTCATTGTGGCTCTGCAGTCCTCCTGCATCAGTGGTACAATCGACTACAATAGCCCCTGTGGGATGTACCTCAGCAGACACCTCCATCAACTGTAAAGTCCCCAACAGTACCTCATCAGGAGTATCAATCAGCCTACACACATGCCATGTGTTGCCTGTGTTGCTGGCATCAATAAAAATGCTGCACATAGTACAATCTGAATGGCAGTGAGCTATGCACATGACAGACCTGAACCCCAGCACTGACTTACATAGGACAAGCTGTACTGTGTGATCCATAACACAGAAGCCACTCCCACCCATGAGTGAACCCTCAGCACAGGCTACCCATAGAGTCACTTATCAATCTTCCTCAATAGGAATCCTGATGGGTGGATGGGAGATGGTAGGTTTATCCTGGGTATCACTGTCATGTCACAGGTAGACAGAGGCACAGTATACTAACCATGACATATGTCATGGCAAACTCCCTTACAATGTGTGTTGAAGGACAAACACACTCTCCAACTTGCATTAGCCATGGACTAGGGCACATCGCTAGTGTTTGCAATTGTACACCTATGTTGTGGGATACACTAACAATGTTGGGCAAGCCTGGTGTAAGTAGTGCATATCTGAACAGAATGCAACATGGTCAGATGTACACAACTGGCCCCAACCAGGCTGTTGTGCCCACTATCGAAATGGAAAGCAGTGATAGCAGTAAAGCCCAGGTTACTGTCCACCACAGTCAAAGTACTGCCAGTACACTATACAGTACTACAGTGTTAGGTCAGTGTGAAAGGATGTTGATGACTGCATGCAAAGTATCCCATGCAAACACTGCAGGCACAGTATAATCCTGTTGTGTTCACACACAAAGCAGTTGTACAGTAACTACACAACATGACACACAACCCACAACCATGAGCGAGTGATAGTTTGTGAAGTTCACACACATCCACAAATGTGGTGGGCTGCAGAGTCCAACATATGGAATGCTCACACTGGGCATGCTCACACACTTTGACAACATGCCATGGGAAGGCTGAACTGGGCATGCTCACACACTTAGTTTGTGAAGATCACACACATCCACAAATGTGGTGGTCTGCAGAGTCCAACATATGGAATAATCACACTGGGCATGCTCACACACTTTGACAACATGCCATGGGAAGGCTGAACTGGGCATGCTCACACACTTAGTCCAAATCTTGGTTTAGCAGTGGGACACACATATCTGGTATTGTTATGTGTTATGCCAGGAACCAACCACATTACAGCAGTCTGCCCAGTGCACACAGTTAAATGACTACAGAGACATACGTGATATAGTGGATCCCTCCCATATGCAAACAGTTTCCACAGATGCAGAGGTTGTTCATACCAACAGGGAATGCTATGGCAATAAAGATATGCAAACAGTCTATCAGCAACAAATAATGTGCATTTGACAATTAAACATAATGGTGTAGAGGTCAACACTAGGCTGTTTGCCCTAGGGAATGACAGCTTAGCCATAGTGTGCTTGGTGTTTGCTTCCCCACAGGATGCACATTCCCCTTTCCAAACACAGATGATGTCAGCACCCTATAAGTACAACAGGAGAAATGAAACTTCCCAGTAATCCGAATAGCGCGCTCTGTTAATGCGTCCGTCTCAAGTGTCATGACATAGTTAGATAGGGGTTCAAATCCTGCAAGTGCTCAGTGTGTGTGTGTGTGTCTGTGTGTGAGGTTGGTGTCTGTGTGAGGGAAATGTCCCTTTTGGCAAATAGGAAAAGACACTACAGGATGCACATTCCCTTTCTAAACACCGATGATGTCAGCACCCTATAAGTAGAGCAGGAGAAAGAAAACCTCCCAGTAATGCGAATAGCGCGCTCTGCTAATGCGTCCGTCTCAAGTGTCATAACATAGCTAGGTAGGGGTTTGATTCCTGTGAATGGCAAGTGTGTGTGTTTGTCTGAGGGGGGTTAGTGTGTGAGGGAAATGTCCCTTTTGGAAACTAGGTGAACAGACTACAGGATGCCCATCCCCTTTGCTAAACACCGATGATGTCAGCACCCTATAAGTAGAGCAGGAGAAAGGAAACCTCCCAGTAATGCGAATAGCGCGCTCTGCTAATCCGTCCGTCTCAAGTGTCATAACATAGCTAGGTAGGGGTTTGATTCCTGTGAATGGCAAGTGTGTGTGTTTGTCTGACCGGGGTTAGTGTGTGAGGGAAATGCCCCTTTAGGATACTAGGTGAACAGACTACAGGATGCCCATCCCCTTTGCTAAACACCGATGATGTCAGCACCCTATAAGTAGAGCAGGAGAAAGGAAACCTCCCAGTAATGCGAATAGCGCTCTGCTAATCGTCCGTCTCAAGTGTCATAACATAGCTAGGTAGGGGTTTGATTCCTGTGAATGGCAAGTGTGTGTGTTTGTGTGAGGGAAATGTCCCTTTTGGAAACTAGGTGAACAGACTACAGGATGCCCATCCCCTTTGCTAAACACCGATGATGTCAGCACCCTATAAGTAGAGCAGGAGAAAGGAAACCTCCCAGTAATGCGAATAGCACGCTCTGCTAATGCGTCCGTCTCAAGTGTCATAACATAGCTAGGTAGGGGTTTGATTCCTGTGAATGGCAAGTGTGTGTGTTTGTCTGAGGGGGGTTAGTGTGTGAGAGAAATGTCCCTTTTGGAAACTAGGTGAACAGACTACAGGATGCCCCTCCCCTTTGCTAAACACCGATGATGTCAGCACCCTATAAGTAGAGCAGGAGAAAGGAAACCTCCCAGTAATGCGAATAGCGAGCTCTGCTAATGCGTCCGTCTCAAGTGTCATAACATAGCTAGGTAGGGGTTTGATTCCTGTGAATGGCAAGTGTGTGTGTCTGTCTGAGAGGGGTTAGTGTGTGAGGGAAGTGTCCCTTTTGGCAAATAGGATAGGACACTACAGGATGCCCATTCCCTTTTCTAAACACTGATGATGTCAGCACTCTATAAGTATAGCAGGGGAAGAGAAAACCCCCAGTAATGCAAATAGCGTGCTCTGCTAATGTGCCTGTCTCACGTGTCATAACAGTCAGATAGGGGTTTGAATCCTGCAATTGGCAAGTGTGTGTTTTTGGCTGAGGGGGGTTAGTGTGTGTGAGGACAATGTCCCTTTTGGTAACTAGGTGAACAGACTACAGGATGCACATTCCCCTTCTACACACTGTTCAGCAGACGGCCATGGCTCTGGCACAAGTTGTCTGTTGCTATGATGCCCCTTTGGAAGATGCTTGTGTCAGCTGGGGAGTCGATTATGGTGTCCAGTTTGCAGTCATCTGCATATTTGGACAGCCACAGTTCATCCGTGTTGGCCTGTACCTCCAATAAATATGTACCAAACAAGAGGGTCCCAGGACTGAGCCTTCTGGGACACAACCTGTAACTGTTATGGGGTCTGGCATGGCTCCAGCAATGCTAACCATGTGGGTTCTGTTCTTGAGCCACTGTGCAATCCATCTAGTGACATAGGGGCTTATATTTAAGCTGGTGAGCTTTCCTAGAATGCCCAAGTGGGGTATTGTTGCGAAGGCGTTTGCAAGGTCCAGGTAGGCTGTGTGAACCACCTTCCCCTCGGCAATGGCCTTGGTGACTGTAGCAAAGAAATCAACCGGGTTACACCCGGTAGTGCTGGTGTGCTCTCAGTAGCCCTGAACCAGGCATCTGTTACTGCACACATATCGATGTTTCCCATGCAAAGGAGTGTTTTGGGTGCATGCATCTGGAGGTTTAGACATCTGGCGTTGGGTAGCATTGCTCTTAGTGTCTTATCCCTTGTGATACCTATGAAGGTGGGTTTGTCATGTGAGCCCTGCCTAACATAGGCACTATGGGGGTAGCAAGAGGCTTTGCCAATATCTGATAGGCCAAGGGTGACAGGTGCAGGCTGTCCCTAGCAAAGCAGGTAGTTCAACAGGAGATGGATGTGTGAAGGTGTAGTGCCTGTGACTACTTAGCAGTAGCATATATGACTGCTCACGTGGACACATGTCAGGCAGGTCATATGCACTGTGTCACAGTCAATGTACATGTGAACAGGTCAAACAGTGGCAACCTGTCAAGTGGGACATGGCCATACATATAGTAGGCTATGCAGATGGCACTAGGAGTCCACAGAAGCTCTATAACTATGCATTGCAGGTGTGATCGGTATTCCAGGGTAATTGCAAGCAAACATGCATGCAAACAAAGGTACAGTGAACAGGGCTCCATGTAGTCCATTGTACAACAAACAAGCTGTACCAGTTCCATAAGGTAACACTGCAAATATGCAGGCGCTATGCACATGTACATGGAAATACACTGGTCAGATGGCTAGGGTCCAGTCTCAGTGCACACAAGTGTACGGAACATGCATGTACTGTCAGGATGTACAATAACTGGATAGAAACCCATGTGCCCATACCTGCAGTAATACACATGTCAAATAACAGACACCGATCCTTCTCTCAGTGGTGCCATACTTAGTAGGATGTATGCTCCCTGGCCTGCCACCACAGTATCCCTGACATATATGGGGACTCTCCCTCCTGTGACAGTTCGTTATGTGTGTTGGTGCTGTCTAGCATGGTATGAGATGTGTGCATGCAGTGCTAGTGTGCTCCTGTGTGTCCTGTACCAGTTGTGTAGTTCTGCACACATATCAACATCCTCACACATCTGCATTGCAGAGTCTAGTGTGGGCAACATGCCACTTGCAATTTACATGTCCATCATTGTGTATTACTACATTCATTACCCATCCCTGTGCTACCTATGTATGTAGCCTGCTGTTGACATCATTACCACCAGTATGCCAACATGTGCAGATGATACACTATGGTACTTACCATGGGTGTAGACAACAGGACATGACAATCACACAAATACTGCATCAGGCATGCTGTGATATACCCACAATTAATTCAGCACACAGTACTGTTCACAACATGATACTATTACTACACATCTATGTGGTCACCCTGTGCATCAGCAACATGTTAACCTGTACCTGCACAGTTGTTACAGACTGCAGGAGGTGGCACAGTTTCATCATATGCACAGGGTGTGAACTTGGTATGCCTGGGTCAGCCACCCATACCACCAATTGACATGTATGTGTATGTGTGTTGGTGAGGGACAGCAGTAGAAGGTGGGGCAGTGTTGATGCAGTGTGTGCGTGTATGCGGTAGCCCTAGGTGTTGTTATTTTGCATGTGTGTATGGATGCACACAGTTCCACCTCATGGCTGCCATATACTGGTGTTTGTGGACAGCCACAGACTGTACCTGCCAGGTCATACAGATCAGTGTCTCTGGCCACGGACACGGTACCTGTGCCTTGCAGGGGTGCTACGGACCGTATCCGGTACCAACCCAGACTGGGTACTGTCATCAGAAGCAGGTGTTCGTTGACTGGACACAGAGCCGTGTCGGGCCTGGCCAGAGCCACGTGCACGTGGTCTCCTGGGGCGGTCTGATGACAGCACAGACCCAGCATTGCTGGGGCTGCTGCTGGCACTACGGGGCGGCCGCGGCCCTGTTGTCGTCCACGCCGACTGCCAGCTGCTGCTGTTGCTGGCATACGGCCACGTCGACGACGCAACCGCCCACCATCACCCTGGCTCATGGACATGTAGTTGTGGAGCGGTGTAATATGTCCCCACAACGTCTGTCTACGACGTCGGTGAAATCACGGATGGCGGCCGCAATGTCACGCATACCGTCGGTCATGGCTGTGCGACATGCTGCCAGCTCCCTCAGACCCTGTCTGGTGTACCGTTCCATACGTGACTGTGCCTGCATGACAGTCTGAAACATAGCTGAGGTTGTAAGACCTCTGTGGGCACGTCTGCCAGGGGCAGTACGCCCATGGATGCTCCCACGAGAACCCCTGGACATCTGTCTGTGTGGTACCATCTCTGGGCCATGCCCATGGCTGCTGTGTGGGGAAGCATGTGCCCAGATACCACATTACCCTGGTCAATGCCCACTGTATGCTGTCCATCACCTAGGGACAGTGGTGACAAGGGGTGTATTGGCAGGATAACTGTGCGCATGGATGGTGTCGACAGCTGTGTACTGTCAATTGGCTGACCAATGGCGGACCCTGGCATACCGTCCTGTGCCATTACACCAATGTCATCAGTAGCAGTACCCACGGCACCTGACTCAGGTTCCCTGCTAGATAACACCAGAGCAGCAACAGAACCTGTGGGAAGGAAACAGGAAACACAGTTTACAATGTCTACACACTACCAGCGATGCACACATGCACAGGTGCACACATGCACACATGCACACATGCACAGGTGCACACATGCACACATGCACACATGCACACATGCACAGGTGCACAGGTGCACACATGCACACATGCACACATGCACACATGCACAGGTGCACACATGCACACATGCACACATGCACACATGCACAGGTGCACACATGCACACATGCACACATGCACAGGTGCACACATGCACACATGCACACATGCACACATGCACACATGCACAGGTGCACACATGCACACATGCACACATGCACACTTGCACACTTGCACACTTGCACACTTGCACACTTGCACACATGCACACATGCACACAGTTTCACACAATTGAACAGTACTCAGTATGCGTGATATTGACACACAGACACAGACACACCTACATGCATACAAGGGGCACCACTAAGTGTGCCAAAAGGTACTATTACTATCAACATCTTTACAGGTAATGTAAATAGACACTCACCAGCATGGATAGGCTGCAATGCAGTGATACCGGAGGGTCCTGCAGACAGGAGGAAACTAATGTTAGTGGGCACAACTGTGCCAATGTTACTGAGTATGATACAGGTCAGGAGTACGACAGTCGCCTTTCAAAGGTCTGCAGCTAATATTGCGGATATCACACTTGCACATTATATACTATGGTGGCAGCTACAAACAAAGGACACACCACACACATGCATTAACTACCAGTGTACACAACAGTCAACTACACATGTGACATATTACCTGCACGTTCAGTGTCCTGCTGCTGTGCGGCTCCAGCCTCCATCATGACGCATGTCTGCTGCTGTTGTTGTTGCAGGTGGACTGGAGCCACTACACTCAGGAGCAGTCCCTCCAGTCTGGTGAGTGGGGGATGTGTAGCCACCCCACCACCTGTGGCGACCTGTTGCCTGTGGATATCTGACGCACGCTGACGGACATGTCTAATCAAATCACTGCAGTGATGTCGTACCTGCTCATATGTCCTATTATGCATGCCTATATCATTTACCCGACGGACAAGGTCCTGCCACAGTGCAGCCCTCACCTGCTGATTCTGGCTGGTGGGAAAAGAGTGTTGCATAGTCCCGCACCAGGCTCTGGTGTATCTCCTCATCCTCAGCCACGGAGTAGGTTGGATGTCTTGGGTGGGCCATGTACCTGGGAAAACAATAACATGGTATCAGCAATCTATGTTGGCAGACCTTGGCACACATACTACACATGCTACTTGACTGTCATGATACCACATATCACACATATGTAGCATCTGTCTGTCTATTGGTGGATACACATGTAGATGGCCAGGTATCAGTGCTCGGCCAGCAACTGTTGTACAGTACCTGCCAGGCTACGTACGACATACTACTGAACACCAGCAGTCAGAACACCAATTCAGGTGAGGTGCACCTCCTCACTCTGGGGGTTTGTGTCTAGGTACTGTATGGTGTACATCGGCGACTACTGTGGGCTGACCACACCCTGCTTGCCCTGGATATACATATCCCACCTCCACCACCAGCACAGATGGCTACAGTGCACAACATTACAGATACAGACGTTACACTTTGTAACAGTGATATGGTATCCTTACAGCCCACTGGGCCAGTGTCAGAGACAACCCACAATGCTGACCCCTACACAATTGCTTTCTACAGACATCTCCAAGACCGCATGGCTCATGCATTCCCATATATGTCCAGGACACTGTCCACAAAGGGACAGCATCCTGTCCGCGAACCCCAGCCATATACTGATTGTATTACAGTTGATGTAAGCTACTGCAAGACAGAGCATCAGTCTCTGAAGGGAGGGTATGTCTGAGCAGCACTGGTAAGGATCTATTTCCCATCACACTGACTACATGGGCAATGTTGAGTGGGACGTCAAGCGTGATACTGCAGATGACCAGGAGGCCTACCTGACCTATTTAGCGACCTGGTCAGGAGCCATCCTCTATGCCCATGGGTAGTACACTACACATATTTCACCGACACCACAGCTAGCCCACATTGCGGCGGACAGGGTCGGTGCAGGTGTCACCCGCCCTCCCCCTGTATTAAGGCATGGTTATCCCTGCTGACCCTAACCTCAAGGTCATCACAGTTATCCAGGTGAGAGACACCCACAGGTCAGCAGAATACACGACATGGACGGGACCTGCTGGTATCCCCAGTTGCATGCTACATAACCTCTGACAGGCGCTAAACACACATATAGAGGTGCTATGTTACACTACCTTGACTACAGGGTATGTACCTGTACACTGGCGCACAGCACCAGTGGTTCCACTCCATGCAGGAGGCACCTCACCATACCAATACAATACAACACAATACATGACATTGTAATACAATACTATACAATATGCTAATGCCCCGTGTCTACAGCAGCGTACTGTTCTGCTAACCTGACCATTGTGACACATGTGGTGTGATGGTACCTGCTGCCGTCACACAGTTACACAGGGTGACACATATGGCATATTACCTATCTGAGTGACATGCAGCAGGGGTATGTGTGACATGTACACATGGGGAGTCTCGCATCTTAACACTGTGTGGTTTGTTGCAGGGTGTGTCCTGTCTGTGAGTCTGAACCCGTACCTACACATGTGCACTAAATTGCAGTGGCACAGGCGACACACAGCAGACAGGTAGGTTGTGGATGGTGGGCGGTGGTACAATGCCTGTTGGACATCTGTCATGGGTGTGACCTCCATATGTGCATCTGGGGGTGGTAACCTGTGCGTGGCGGCATATGTGTACTCTGTGGTGTTGACAGTCACTGTGCAATGGTACTGTGTTTGGGTGCATTGTCACCGTGTTGTACATGTCACTGTGTCCTTCTCCATATCTGTTGCTGTCGTGTGAGGTCCATACCATGGCATCCATTACGTGCTGTGGGGGGTACACCGACCTACATGTCCATGCCTGACTGACCATGTGCGGACACATACCATGTGCAGCTATTCCAGGGATAGTGTGCCACTGTGACTATCATTGGGGCCACTATTGTACACATGTCTGACCCTGACCACCCCTGACACATGCAGTGGTGGGCGGACACTCATTTATATGGTGGTTACCTGTGTAGGTGATCTGGACTGTGGTATGATACTCGGATGTGACACTGGTATTCACTCCGTGCCTTTGTCACCAGGCACCTGTTGCAATACATCTGTACACATGTGACTCACACCAGCTCTGTGTACATCTCTCACTCTCTCTCTATACATATATATATGTATTAAGATATGTCTATATGTCTATTTATATATATATGTACATATGTCTGTATACATTTGCACATATATATATATTGATGTACATATTCTGCTGTAGATGTGGGGCAGAGGGGTGTGGGTGACAGGGGGCAGGCTGTGTTGCAGGTCAGCATATACAATCATACCTGTAGGTGGTCAGATCAGTCTGTCTATGTATATGTATCTACATATATCTATCTCTGCATGTGTGCATTACATAGATATGTCGCTACAATATTCTATCAGCATCTGTCTATGTAGTCCTACATCTCTCTCTCTCTATGTATGTATACATATATGCATATCATATGTATATATATACATATAAGATATATACACATACATATGTTGACATAACTACATAGCCATATGTTGGACAGGTATGTCAGCATATATGTCTACCTTACTGTATACACACACTAACATACTGCTAAACATACATAGCTGTGTAATCTAATTAGTACATGGCAGTACAACCTACAATCAAACGACATATATATGTGCACATAGATGCTCACACATACAACTGTATGTACAGCCTTCACTGATAGGTGCTGTATATCCCCTGCCCATTACACATCTTCATATACATATGGATACAGCCCAATAACACATATGGAGGGTTCACAGTATGTACACCTTGATAGTATTACTTTACAGTACCTGTGTTTGTCACAGCTGTGTCTGCTACTGTCTGGCTCTCTGTCCTGCTGCTCCAATTCACAGTTGCAGCTTCCAGGTAGCTGTTGCTGGGGATTCCTGTCTGTCTGCTTAGTTGCAGTCTAGTTCTGGGTGTGGTTCTCCCTCTCTCTCTCTCTCTCTCTCTCTGTCTCTCTGTCTCTCTGTCTCTCTTTCTCTCTCCGGTGCAATGTAATTATTGCATGCGTGGACATGGAATACAGCATACTTTTGTAGGTATCTGCATATGCCCATGTGATGGCCTCTGCACCAATTGTTAGCCAGCATTTGCTAATTGCATGCAGCCTGTTGTGTACTGATTGCAGTTCTCACTGTGATTTCAGAACTGTGCTATAAAAGGGTGTGTGAAATAGGCGTAGCCCTTTCAGATGTTAATGGCAGGGACCATGCTGTTATGCTGTGGACAACATTCTGTGAGTGTAAAGGTTGGTATCTCTAATTTTACTCGGTGGGTTGTGGGTTAACATTCCTCCATTCATTTCTCCAGTTTCCTGTACTGACTGTGTATGTACACTAACAACTACTACTATTGTTGATGTGTGCATGTGTGTGTGTGCTTTCCTTTCACCTTTGCTTGCACTCTGTTGCTACGTCTTCAATAGTTGCCCTTTACTGTCAGTACTGGTGTGCCTGCTAGGTGTCTTGACTGTTGTGTGCTGCTGTAGCTTTCCTATTTCCATGTACATTCACACCCTGGAATGCTTGCTATATCTGCTAGGGTGTTACAGCATGCAGTGTGGTCTGGCCATGGTGTGGGCCTTGACATCTATTAGCATATGTGGGTATGCTGCTGAGCAGGCCCCAGAGGCTTTCAGGTTCACCAGTTATGTGCCTCATGGAATGGTACATATCAGTGGGGTGCACCCATTAATATGTCTGGTATGCTGCAGTTGTGACTGTGGGTTAGCATGAGCATAGGTATTACTACACTTTTTCTGCCATGCGAGTGGTGAATACTTTCCGGACTCCATAGTTACCATTGCATGTGTTACACCTTTCTGCCTACTGTTTGTACATTTCACATGGGGTCTGTGGGGCATCCCTGTAAGACATTCACTGTTGCTATGTCTAGGTTCTTAACTATTCAAATATGGTGGTGTTGGACCCGTCATGTGTACAGATATTTGCAGGCTGTCCACATGTCTGCCTCATAATTTGGTCATTATCTCATGCACACCTTTATCTGGCAGGTCAGTCTGGGCTCAAGTCAGAATATGGTGACAAACATTCAAGTTCCAGACTGCATACCCTTCCAAACATCCCACAAGGTGTAGACCCTGTTACTTTCTGAACTGTCTGCATTTGTTGTAACTTCATTTGTAATGTGTCCCTGGTTTTGGGCCTTTGCTCCACATATTTTATTACTTGGTCCGGATGTGTTCCTGTAAGAGGTTGTGGGGTATGGGCAGTGCTTATCCTGCTGTGAGTATGTGTGTGTCTTGCAAGGTGCTATGGTGACATTATTACCTACTAGCTTCCAACTAGCATGGCTGTTTCTGTTCACACACTACTATTATGGAAATCCACCAGTTTTGTTTGTGATTCTAAATGTCATGCTTTGTGTACTACACATCTATATTCCCTTTACATTCATTCCTACTGTTAAATGATATATTTACTTTAGCACAGTGTTTCTATGTAAGAGTCATGGCTTAGTGGTAAGACATGCAGACTATAGTTGCCAAGGTCCTGGGTTGGGACTCACAGTGGGATTTTATTTTCTTTTGAACTGAGTACAGGACCTGTCAATCAAAGTGACTAAGGCACCTTTAAGCAGTTGTAACCGGTTAGCGCTGGTTTGTGGAGCTCACGCATGCGCACTGGCGGTTAGCTCACAAGACACGCAAGACACCCGCTTACAACCACTTAAGCGTGCTTACTCTTGCACACCGCTATTTTCTTTGAAAGAAAAGTGGGGAGACAGGAAAGTGGTGAAAAAGGGGTCACAAAGAGGGTAAGACAGTAGGTAAACAAGCTTGGGATGTGCAGGAGGGATGTAGGTAAGGCCCATAGCTGCCCATTTCTTCAGCAGCAACAGCTGTGCATATGTATGTAATTTGGTGTGACATTTGAAACCTTCCACCCCTGAGAGAGGTGTCAGGACAACAATAATACCTGTTGTACAGCCAATTGGAATTGATGGGTTCCATGTCCAGTAGACATGTGTGCGGAATGGGCAGCTATGTATGGGCGTAATTTTTTGTGGGTACAGAGTGCCCTTTTTTTTTTTTTTTTTTCAGGTGAGAGTGGTATGTCAGGTGAAGGTAGTCGGTACAGCTGGGGAGGTAGGTTGGGTAGGTTAACAGACAAGACAAACAAGACGCATACAGGGCGTGTATGACACGTGTGGGGGTTACACAATTGACGGGACGGAGGTTGGGATGTCCAGAGCCCATGAGCCCACAGATGGCAACAGTGGAACTGATATCCCCACCCATAGGCAGTTGCCACTGTTCCTTCACTGCCCAGGACGGGCTGTGCTGGGGGCTGTAGGCGGGCAACGGGCAAGCCCATTAGTTGCGCCACCCGTGCCTCGAGCTGGCGAGGGGCTCAAGGACAGAGTCCCGAATCTCCCTACGCACCACAGTCCGGACGCCACGGAGGGTGAGTGGTGGATCTCCTCGGCCACACTTGCAGAGGGGAGCCCCGTCCCTGCAGCGCTTCCACCTGCAGGTGGCACAGGGCCACCGGAGGAGGGTCCGACTCGGCACTAGTGCCAGGTGCACTCGCCAGCTGAGGTGGGAGAGGTGGGTCCGCGGAACCGCCTTCCCTGTCGTTCTATGTTTTGCATTATGTCATGACAGTTTGGGTTAGTGACATATAAATACCATTCACAGTTAGTTTTAACAGCATGCATTAGTATTCCCATTAACCACACACCCAGTTATTCACACCATTGAACAGCGTGCATAGCACATGCATAATTTGAACAGTAATACACAGTCCAACAACATGCAGGGTTGATTGATGGCAACAGGCCATCAGGTGTGGATGTATGAACAGGGCGGATGCATCAACAGACATGCAAATATATATGACCCAACAGGACAGATGTCCAGGGGTGGTAATTGTGATTGCACATACCATTTTTCCGTGGAATGGGTTATAGATGGTTAGAGGGTGGGAATTAAATCAGACATATTATTAACACCTTGAATAAAAGGCCCAATAACACATATGGAGGGTTCACAGTATGTACACCTTGATAGTATTACTTTACAGTACCTGTGTTTGTCACAGCTGTGTCTGCTACTGTCTGGCTCTCTGTCCTGCTGCTCCAATTCACAGTTGCAGCTTCCAGGTAGCTGTTGCTGGGGATTCCTGTCTGTCTGCTTAGTTGCAGTCTAGTTCTGGGTGTGGTTCTCCCTCTCTCTCTCTCTCTCTCTCTGTCTCTCTGTCTCTCTGTCTCTCTTTCTCTCTCCGGGTGCAATGTAATTATTGCATGCGTGGACATGGAATACAGCATACTTTTGTAGGTATCTGCATATGCCCATGTGATGGCCTCTGCACCAATTGTTAGCCAGCATTTGCTAATTGCATGCAGCCTGTTGTGTACTGATTGCAGTTCTCACTGTGATTTCAGAACTGTGCTATAAAGGGTGTGTGAAATAGGCGTAGCCCTTTCAGATGTTAATGGCAGGGACCATGCTGTTATGCTGTGGACAACATTCTGTGAGTGTAAAGGTTGGTATCTCTAATTTTACTCGGTGGGTTGTGGGTTAACATTCCTCCATTCATTTCTCCAGTTTCCTGTACTGACTGTGTATGTACACTAACAACTACTACTATTGTTGATGTGTGCATGTGTGTGTGTGCTTTCCTTTCACCTTTGCTTGCACTCTGTTGCTCGTCTTCAATAGTTGCCCTTTACTGTCAGTACTTGTGCCTGCTAGGTGTCTTGACTGTTGTGTGCTGCTGTAGCTTTCCTATTTCCCATGTACATTCACACCCTGGAATGCTTGCTATATCTGCTAGGGTGTTACAGCATGCAGTGTGGTCTGGCCATGGTGTGGGCCTTGACATCTATTAGCATATGTGGGTATGCTGCTGAGCAGGCCCCAGAGGCTTTCAGTTTCACCAGTTATGTGCCTCATGGAATGGTACATATCAGTGGGGTGCACCCATTAATATGTCTGGTATGCTGCAGTTGTGACTGTGGGTTAGCATGAGCATAGGTATTACTACACTTTTTCTGCCATGCAGTGGTGAATACTTTCGGACTCCATAGTTACCATTGCATGTGTTACACCTTTCTGCCTACTGTTTGTACATTTCACATGGGGTCTGTGGGGCATCCCTGTAAGACATTCACTGTTGCTATGTCTAGGTTCTTAACTATTCAAATATGGTGGTGTTGGACCCGTCATGTGCACAGATATTTGCAGGCTGTCCACATGTCTGCCTCATAATTTGGTCATTATCTCATGCACACCTTTATCTGGCAGGTCAGTCTGGGCTCAAGTCAGAATATGGTGACAAACATTCAAGATACAGACTGCATACCCTTCCAAACATCCCACAAGGTGTAGACCCTGTTACTTTCTGAACTGTCTGCATTTGTTGTAACTTCATTTGTAATGTGTCCCTGGTTTTGGGCCTTTGCTCCACATATTTTATTACTTGGTTCGGATGTGTTCCTGTAAGAGGTTGTGGGGTATGGGCAGTGCTTATCCTGCTGTGAGTATGTGTGTGTCTTGCAAGGTGCTATGGTGACATTATTACCTACTAGCTTCCAACTAGCATGGCTGTTTCTGTTCACACACTACTATTATGGAAATCCACCAGTTTTGTTTGTGATTCTAAATGTCATGCTTTGTGTACTACACATCTATATTCCCTTTACATTCATTCCTACTGTTAAATGATATATTTACTTTAGCACAGTGTTTTTATGTAAGAGTCATGACTTAGTGGTAAGACATGCAGACTATAGTTGCCAAGGTCCTGGGTTCGGGACTCACAGTGTGATTTTATTTTCTTTTGAACTGAGTACAGGACCTGTCAATCAAAGTGACTAAGGCACCTTTAAGCAGTTGTAACCGGGTTAGCGCTGGTTTGCGTGGAATTCACGCATGCGCACTGGCGGTTAGCTCCGCGCACACGAGCGCACACCCGCTTACAACCACTTAAACGTGCTTACTCTTGCGCACACCCGCGCTATTTTCTTTGAAAGAAAAGAAAACGGGGAGACAGGAAAGTGGTGAAAAAGGGGTCACAAAGAGGGTAAGACAGTAGGTAAACAAGCTTGGGATGTGCAGGAGGGATGTAGGTAAGGCCCATAGCTGCCCATTTCTTCAGCAGCAACAGCTGTGCATATGTATGTAATTTGGTGTGACATTTGAAACCTTCCACCCCTGAGAGAGGTGTCAGGACAACAATAATACCTGTTGTACAGCCAATTGGAATTGATGGGTTCCATGTCCAGTAGACATGTGTGCGGAATGGGCAGCTATGTATGGGCGTAATTTTTGTGGGTACAGAGTGCCCTTTTTTTTTCAGGTGAGAGTGGTATGTCAGGTGAAGGTAGTCGGTACAGCTGGGGAGGTAGGTTGGGTAGGTTAACAGACAAGACAAACAAGACGCATACAGGGGCGGTGTATGACACGTGTGGGGGGGTTACACAATTGACGAGGACGGAGGTTGGGATGTCCAGAGCCCATGAGCCCACAGATGGCAACAGTGGAACTGATATCCCCACCCATAGGCAGTTGCCACTGTTCCTTCACTGCCCAGGACGGGGCTGTGCTGGGGGCTGTGTAGGCGGGGCAACGGGCAAGCCCATTAGTTGCGCCACCCGTGCCTCGAGCTGGCGTAGGGGCTCAAGGACAGAGTCCCGAATCTCCCTACGCACCACAGTCCGGACGCTACGGAGGGTGAGTGGTGGATCTCCTCCGGCCACACTTGCAGAGGGGGGGCGAGCCCCGTCCCCTGCAGCGCTTCCACCTGCAGGTGGCACAGGGCCACCGGAGGAGGGTCCGGACTCGGCACTAGTGCCAGGTGCACTCGCCAGCTGAGGTGGGAGAGGTGGGTCCGCCGAACCCGCCTTCCTGTCGTTCTATGTTTTGCATTATGTCATGACAGTTTGGGTTAGTGACATATAAATACCATTCACAGTTAGTTTTAACAGCATGCATTAGTATTCCCATTAACCACACACCCAGTTATTCACACCATTGAACAGCGTGCATAGCACATGCATAATTTGAACAGTAATACACAGTCCAACAACATGCAGGGTTGATTGATGGCAACAGGCCATCAGGTGTGGATGTATGAACAGGGCGGATGCATCAACAGACATGCAAATATATATGACCCAACAGGACAGATGTCCAGGGGTGGTAATTGTGATTGCACATACCATTTTTCCGTGGAATGGGTTATAGATGGTTAGAGGGTGGGGTAAATCAGACATATTATTAACACCTTCGAATACAACCACATATGCTGTACATTTCTAATAGCTACAGTTATATACACACTACTGTTCTGACTACAGTGTCCTATATGTTAACTACTTAACCTTGCAGATGGGACTGTTACTGCAACATAAGTCTACATTTTATTGCTGTTCATACACGAGTCATATCGAAATTTGTGCAGATACATCTCCTGTTAACTGTTCTTTCTATAACTGTAGACAGGTGTGGATGTTTGGGATATCAGACAGTCATCCTATCTGCATATTTCAGACTGGGAGCAGCATATCCAGATTTTGGTGTACACATTCCACATGCAGCAACACTTTGAACAGATGTTTCTGTTTGGTTTTGGGTCTCACATGCATTTAATTATGTCCTGACTGCAGTATAGTTTATTCAGGGGTTATTACTACTGTAGTGCTGTATTCCTGACACTTTCTCACACTCTCTCACTTGCTTTCATGTTACTATTCAGACTGGTACTTCTAGGCTTTATTGACATGTTTTAACAGAAATTATTACAGTTCTTTCCAGCACTCTCACTTCTGTCATGTTTCAGTATTTCCACAAGAATATATCTCACACAGGTGAATTCATCCTCTTCTGCAGCTATACTTTACCTGCTGCTGCAGTTTGTGTACTATTTTCTTACAGGCAGGGCAGTTTTATTTAAAAATATGTGTTGGACAGTCTCATGATTAGTTTCAACTTACAGGCTGGGAACTGTTGTAATCAGGCAATAGTTGCATACACTTTCACACTCTGTGAGTTGCAGATTTAATTCCTTCCTGGCTACACTGCACTCTTATGCTAACTGTCATACATTTATATATCTTTACAGTTACTAGTAGTGGATTACTGACCTGCCTGGTGGCGCAACCACACCAGCCTATCAGCATAGGCTCTGCGGTTCGCAGAACGGACACCTGCAGCTGTAATATAAATGAAGTAATATTGGAATACACATCTCCATGATTTCAGGTAGTTTAACTTTCTACAAACATAATTAATTTATACTTACTCAGTGGTGGGGCGTTGGGTGATTGCCGGGCCTCCTGGATCCAACGGTTCAGTTGGTCCTGCTTACGTCTCTTCAGGTCCGCATGGTGGTGATGGACCTGCTCACCTGTCCTAGGAATTCCTGTGGCACTGGTGAGTTCATGAGCCAACTGGTCCCACGCCTCAGCCTTGTACGCTCCCCAAAGGACCTGGCCCTGCATGAGTTGGGCCTCATGGTTGTGGACTAGGAGCCAGGCCATGTACCTGGACTCCTCAACACCCCACCTCTGCGCTCGGAAGCGACTACCCTCACCTACACCTGACATTCTAACTGCAGGTCTGTTCTACAATCGTTTATGCTGTGTATTCCCGCCTATGGGGCTTATATAGTCCGTTTTCCCGCACATATCTGTGATTGGCCAGTTTGGAATTGTATCAACTTCAGTAAACCTGCATTGTCATGCTGTAGTTTGTATTCATTCCTATATATTCATTCCTATATATGAGCTGATATTGCATTTCTATGAACTGCTGTCATGGCTTAGTGGTTCTGTACCTTGACTATGGTGTATAGTATCCTGGGTTCGAACCTGGCCACTGCTTTTTATTTTTCATGACTGTCTATACATGTTGAGGGGTGTGTCTGTGTAAAGGCATTTTGGATACGGCTTGCTCACCGTTGCCCGTCGGTTAGCTCGTTTGCGCGGTGCGCAGCTCCGCGCAAACGGGGTACGCCGGTTTAACACTTATTTGGCTATTGGCACGCATATGCCGCTTAGCGCAATTAGGGGCACATATAATTAGCGTGGTAAACCACTGCTCGGCTACAGGCACTCATTTTGCACCAGTTAAACCTATGCTTATCTACGGGCACATAATCTCACTCTGTTGAACTGTAGCTCAGCTATGGGCATATCTGGCAGTTTATATTCATTTCTTAGCTCACATTTATTCAATATAAATAGGCTATTACATTGCATTTTACATATATTCTGGTTTTATGTGTACATATATGTGTCAGAGACTTGTTTCATGCTTATTTTGAGAAAAAAAAAATTTGTGTTGTGGGGGCTCGAACCATGAATGCCTGCTCTGCAGCCGGCATCTCTACCGCTATTGCTTCCTGGCTTATTTTGCATATGTAGTTCTTATATGCTTTCCCACTGACTGCTAACTGTAGCTGCTCTACGGGCACGCCAGCATAACGAAAGCACTCACGGTTAAACATCTTTACAATTTAAAAAAAATATGACATGTACATTTATATTTCTTTTATGTTTAATAGTCTGTAGGGGCATGTGTTGTGTTGTGTTTATTCACATTTCCGTGGACTCTGTTGTGGGTGTGTACTTTGGGCACTTTTAGACTTCTGGGGCGTGTCCGCTTGCAGGGCTCAGCCTACGGACACGCCCCCTACTGTCTTACACGGCCGTGTTCGACTTAGGTGTGATTCAGCATGCTCTCATGAATATGCAGAGCATGCTGACATCACTCAGTTTAACTGCAGCCTCCGTGTAAGAGTTATAACTCTTACACGGAGGCTTCGTGAATCCTGGGGACGGTCCATTCATCCCAAATATTAAATATTAACTTGATCCAACCTCTTGCTATGCCTTGAGAGAATATTAAACTCAAAGTAAAGCATCAATATCAGAATATTTCTTAGGTTTTATGTTCACTAATTGACAAAGTATACCATGTACTTATGTGGTATTATGAGCACTAACAGATAAAACATACTTAACAATAACACTTCTCTCATAAATATATTTCCAGCTACTGCACAGTTTTTGAATTTAGTCTTATAACTTGACCTATCCACCTTTTAAAAAAAATTATTTGTATTCTTTTGTTCACTAGCCATGTAAGAGTATGACCTTATATTTTTTCACCCTTAGCAGAACCCTTATGTACTGTGAATTGCTACTACTTAAGATCTCTTTCCATGTTTACTTCTGATACATATGACAGCTGTCATCTTTTTTTTCCCCTCAAGACTAGGATTATGTTTTTATGAAGAATGCAACAGAATACATTTTAAGCAAATGGTTCAAAAATGTTGTATATTTCTGAATCACAAATTTAAGAATATCTTTTTATAACAGACTGTAATTTTGCTTCTGACTGTTACCTGATCCTTAATAAAAGGATGCATTTTGCTTGTTACATCAAGTAACTGGAATATTTATACTGCATCAAATAGTGTACCAAGATATACCAGAGAAACCTTCTGCAGAAAGTTTTCAGAAAACTCAACTGTGGAATCACTGATACTTGTATTATACATGGTATATCAATGGCTTAAGTACAATATTAGTTCTGGCTCAGAGAACTAGAGGTTTTGGCCCGAACTGATAGAGCTGTGCCTTAAATAACCCACTCTGAATTAGAGGTCTTGGTGCTGAAGGAATCAGCCAAGGAAGAATGAGAGTGAGTGAGTGACGTACCAGGAATACCAATGGGACAATACTGATGGATTCCTGCTGCAAGACTGACACCTAGTGGGGGTTCCACATACTGCATCTCCTGGAACTTGGATTCAGGGAGTGCAAGGCTGATGTAGAAATCACTGTAGTCAGAAAATATGAGTATGTGGAAGTATACATTCACATCGGGTCCAATAAAGCAGACATTGCACTGCGCTCAATAGGGGAGTGCTAAGACCATACCAAAAATATCTCTTAATTGCCATAAAATGATGCCCATGTGCCTGAGCCCTTACATCTTTCTCACATTGTCTATGTATCTGCGTATCAAAAGGAACAATGTACCTACAGAGGATAAGGGCTTAATTGTTATTGGGGTTTAGAAGCCAGTTATAGAAAAAAACACAAATATTAGAGTCATATTCAAAGAACTGTAATTACTATAGACATGCTAAATGGATGGTGCAGTGGTGCAGCTGTAGCGTTGTCACCTCACAGCAAGAGGTTCTCTGGTTTAATTCTCAGCTGGCGTGCCTTCTGTGTGGAGTCTGCATGTCCTACGTGCATTTGTGTGGGTTTCCACTGGGTGCTCCGGTTTCCTCCCACGTTACAAAGACAAACATCTGGAGCATTTCTCCCCAGGCCTCCACTGAAAATTGGCTTTGTTCCAAGTCAGACTTTCCCAGTTAACAACTGTTAAATAAAATAAAAAAAATAAATACAGACAAACTGATACAGAAGACCATATCATTATCAATATGTTTTGGCATTTTCCACAAATTTGGTCCACAGAAGAGAGGTACATAGATCTAGGCTGAACAAATATCTATCTAAATAATCTGCAATGTGCTTTAGGGACACTCAGTTTTATTAATGTAAAAACCCAGTGGCTTTGAAATTCATTAATTTTGCCACATAAGGTGTAAGTCAAAAATGAATAACTATAAAAGTATTGGTCTGCTCTGAGGACATTTTTTGGAGAAACTGACCTGCCACAGTTTGTGGTTAATTTGAAGGTGAAAAACTTGTTCATGCTGCCATAAAGTACTTAACTCTTGTGGACAAAGGTAATTTGAAACCTTGGCGTTAACTAATCCACACTGAAGTAAATGACATGAGAACCAGCTGTTCAAATATTTAGTACAGCAGTGTGAAAAGCAGTGCTGCTTCAAGATTTAACTTCCAAATTATTTTCATCATGTTTTACTTCATACTATGTACATACTAAATGTATTACACCCTTAAATACTTATGTAATTTTACTTTTTAATAAAGCTGTTGACCAAAATTGACCATTGCAGTTTAATCGCCCAATGTAGGTAAGTATAAGAATGTTAATGAATAATACTGATTTTCCAAGGCTCTCTGTACTGTTAAATCATGTCATCTCAAAGAAGTTTTACGCATTGTAACAAGTGAAGTTGGGGAAACTTAACTGGTATTGTCATTTCTATTTTGCCAAACTAGAAGAGAATTTAAGCCTCCCTTCCACAACAACTGCATCCATGTACACACACACACACACACACACACACACACACACACACACACACACACACACACACACATACACACACACACACACACACACGCACACACACACACAAATAAACACACATACGCACTCGCTCACACACTCATATACAGTTAGTCATGGGCAAATATGGAGATCATCTGCAGCTAACTAACAAAAGTAATGTCTTGGAATAACTTTAACTGATTTAAAAAACAGCATGACTTTAGTGCTTTAAAGTTCTTCAAACTACACTTTTATTAAAAGTATTGTATTGTAAACATTTTCACTTCTCCCATGATTAGGGTCAACAAAGCTGTATCTTTTTTTCTAATCAAATAGGTATGAAAGACCTTTAACTAGATTTACAGGAAACTTCTACTGTGTCACTTCATAATTCATAGTTTTTAGTTGCTCGTATTATCTTATCAATCTAGTGAAAGCTCCTTTGACATGTCACATACGTTAAGTGCAGGTGGGATCGTGTTTCTACCTTCATATTTTAAAAAGTTGCAAAATAATATATGAAACATGAGAGCCATTAAAGAAAAAAGTAATCCAAAACAGTTTGGAAATATTCTTGCAAACATCCATACACACTTACATTAACATTTTGATGAGTCAGCAAATTGCATACTGCATTTCAAAGCATACAAAAAAAGACTGTTTGTTTTCCAGGCCATTACATCATACGATGGATAGGCTGTAACATCGGGAAATAAGCTGGATACAAAATTGACTCTGGTATGCTGTTATTGAAACAGGGACTCCATTGATTCACTCATGGAAAGAGGTGCATTGCCTTGGAATTTATTAAACAGTGCAGAATGGTCCATGCAGGAAAAACAGTTGCCTTGTTCTTCTTTTAAATATACTTCTAAAAATAGCATGGTCATTTGGACAAGTACATCTAACTTGTGTTAGAAATTACTTTTTTCCTATGATCGTTTCTTAATGAGAAGAAAACATGATTAATACCATTGGGCATATTACCAGTGATAGATTTTTGTGAAATTCCATAACAGTATGTAGAGAACTGTTGCACATCTGTAGCAACCTTTAGAAATACTGCATGACAGTGGACAGGGAGTTGTTCTTTATATACTGAGTGTTACTGGCAACACTATGTTTATATCTGGAAAATATAATAAGGAATATGACAATATCCTGCCTGTTATTGCAGTATCATTTTATTATGTATTTTTCTGTTTACCACTTGACATCGGTGACTACTTTGTGCAGTTAGCTGATTCCAGCTATGTGCAGCACCATCTAGTCAGTTATTAGCTGTTCACTCTAACTGCCAGTATCAGGATGTTCTTCATGTTTACATTTGGGTTATCTGCCTGCAGGTAGCCCTCAGCCGGCCTGAATACCAGAGTCTTGGATTCCTGCATCGGATGCTGTCTCTTCTTCCATGACG
Source organism: Protopterus annectens (assembly GCF_019279795.1). Taxonomy (NCBI): domain Eukaryota; kingdom Metazoa; phylum Chordata; order Ceratodontiformes; family Protopteridae; genus Protopterus; species Protopterus annectens. The sequence goes on along the minus strand of NC_056731.1, from coordinate 770,821,291 downwards.
TCAGGTCGTAAGGGGTATAAAACATGCAGCCGACACCATTACATCAGTCTTTCTTGCTGTGCGGTGCCCAAAGCAGAAGCAGTTCGCAAGTGCCGGTCGACTGACTCATGAAATTTTCATTTTTGAGTTTCAGAACCGAAGTCTTCAAAAAAGATAAGTACCCAGTTGGGGATCTTTTTTCTTGCTCCAACCGATGTCAGTAAAAGTTAACAATTGTCTTACCTGTGGAAAGCAAATACCTCATAAAGATTTTAATTCGTACTGCATTCCTGGCTTAGGCCCAGACCACGACATCCCTCGCTGTCAGCTTTGTGCCGTGTTCAACCCCCGAACTATTCATCGTTGGGCTATCTTTGCATTAAATTATTTTGGTACTCGGTATCAGTACTCCAAAATAGCTTCGTTAAGCCATCTGACTACAAATCTTCTAAAAAAAACATAAAGATAAAGACAGAGACAGACTGCATAGGTCCAAAACTGCCGACGACGCTTCCGTTAAGCTAGTTGCCAGTCCGCCGGTACTCAGTGAGGTGCTTTTGCAGCCCCTGATACCCCGCCACCTCAGATTCGCAGGCCTCTACTGAGACCCATTCGGAGTCCGGTATGCTGCGAAAGGCTTCTTCGACTATGGAACTTGTGGATGTCTCTACCTTGGATGGGTCCAGAGCTGCTGTGCAGGCACCGGCTTCTGAGGGTGTATTCAGGCCTACAGACTTGCATTTTAAACCAACGCCATCTTCTTCATCCAGGCCTAAAACTTGCACCATGCCTAGAAAACCGATGTCCAAACCGCATGCTCAGGCCCACATGCCTAAAAGACAAATTCTTAGAATGGCTGAAGACCTTATTACCTTAATTAGGGGAAGCCAGCCTTCCCCCTCTAAGACACCTAGAACTGATTTTACTTCTGATTCTTCTGATCAGGAATCTGATATTTCTGTTCCTTCGGATTACCAGGATTTGCCTTTATCTACCTATGAGGATTCTGATGCAGAGGATTCCATTCCCTCTGCTTCCCCTCCAGAAGATTTTTCTTTTGGTGAAACCTTACACACTCTTAGGGAGCATTTCTGCTGGGAAAGCCAGGATTTTTCTGATTCAAAAAAGAGGCTTAGGGATTTCTTACTCCTTCTTCAACACAGGCCTTTAGCTATCCCTCCTGTTCTGGATATTGTAGATGATGCCTTCCTGGAATCTAGCCTGTCCCCAGACACCTTACCTCCAGCTCCCAGAAAACCTGACAGGTACTACAGAGTACCTGACTCACAAGTTCCTCTTCAAGAATCCTACTGCGGACCCAGAGACAATTTCCCAAGGATGAAAAAGGCATTAAGGCTACTGCTGCCAAAAACCCTACCCCCTCTGATAGAGATTCCAGGGCCTTGGACAGATGGGGTAAGAAGATATACACTTCTGCTACTTTGGGCATTAGGGCTTCAGAATTGCCAGTTTTATATCTTAAAGTACCAGCAGCATATTATGGGACTACTTAAACAGAAAATGATGTTGATTCCTGACTGTGCTGAACAGAAAGAATTACAGGATTTAATGCATTTTGCAGAACAAGTTGGTAAACATACTTTGCAATGTGGTTTTGACTCTTTAGAAGCATCTTGCAGGGCTGTTGTCACTGGGTCTGTACTTAGAAGGCATGCTTGGCTTAAGGAGCAAAACTTGGCAGATCATGTTAAAGCTAAATTACTGGATGCTCCCTTAAACCAAGACCACCTGTTTGGCAACAAAGCAGAAAAAGTCCTCAAAAGGATGGAGGGAAAAGCTAAATCTAAGCAAACTGTTAAAGATTTCCTACAAGTACAGCCTCTCAGATTTAGTAGGCATTGGCCTTCAAAGAACTGGTCCTTTCCAGTCACTTCCAGGCCTTCTCAGTCCAAAACCAGGAACAGCAGACCACCTAGGTTACAGTCTCAAGCTACACACAGGACTAAGCAGTGGGGGGCTCCCACTTCCAAAGCAGGGAGTAGTAAGCCACCCCCTATGGAAAAATGGCACAATGACTTAACCTTAACCCTTCCAAGCCCTGCTCAGCTGCCTGCTCCCTTAGGAGGAAATCTCACCCTGCATGCAAAAAACTGGGAACTCATTACCCAGGACAAATGGGTCTTGAATATAGCTTCCCAAGGATACAGATTCCATTTTCACACCCTACCAACCCCAAACGGTTGGCCAGACCTACCTCCAAATCAGTGGGTGGAGGCCCAACAGCAGGTTCTTTCTCTTCTAAGTATCAGGGCTATTCAACGTGTCCTAGCAGAACAAAGGAGACAATGTTTTTATTCAAGACTTTTCCTGGTACCCAGAAAAGACAGCTCCTGGCATCCTATCCTGGACCTCTCTATTCTAAACACCTTTTTGGTAATCCCAAAATTCAAAATGCTAACACTTCAACAGCTGCTTCCTATGCTAGGCAAAGTTGTCTGGTTGGCAACCTTAGACTTAAAGGAAGCTTACCTGCACATTCCAGTAAGGGAATCTTGCAGGAAATGCCTATGTTTCAGGCCAGGCTCCATGCACTTCCCTTTGGCTTATCAACTGCACCCAGGGTATTCAAAAAGTGTCTAGCTCCAGCCATTGCATTTTGCAGGCAGAGAGATATTCAAATATACCCATACTTGGATGATTGTCTGATTCAGGCAGAAAGCCAGGACTTGCTATTAAAACATCTGGCATTCGTAAAGAAATTTCTAACCTCACTGGGGTACACCATAAATGAAAATAAATCTCACCTAGTACCCTGCCAACAGATTGTATCCCTGAGAGCAAGCTTGAACACAACTTCCCAGATGGCTTTCCTCACTCCAGAAAAACAAGTTTATTTGACAACCTACTTCAAACTATTGGCCACAAAACCCCAGCTATCTGCAATGAAAATTCTGCAAGCCCTGGGGTTCATGGCCTCTTGCATTCTACTAATTCCATATGCAAGACTGCATATGAGGAAACTACAATGGTATCTAAAAAGCCTATGGTGTCAACATTCTCAGGACCTGGAATCAATGATTCCTATCATTCCTTGTATAAAGACAGAGTTCCTTTGGTGGGCAGAGGCCTGCTACCACAACAAGGGGCTCCCTTTCACTCTACTCCCTGCCACCCAAACCCTAACAATAGACGCAGCAGACTATGCATGGGGGCTCACTTGGCAGGCAGTGCATTCAGGGCAAATGGAACCTGAGACAGATGCACCTGCATATCAACCAAAAATAAATGTTAGCTGTACAGAATTCCCTGACAGCCTTCAAAGACTGCATTCTTCCAGGACAACTATTGGTAAAGACAGACAACACCACAGTTATGTGGTACATAATCAGGCAGTGGGGAACCCACTCATACCCTCTCTGCAGACTAGCCATGGTTCTGTGGAGCACAGCCTTGAGCTACCAAGTGCACCTACAAGCTCAATTCCTGCCAGGCAAGCTAAATTTACTGGCAGATGACCTAAACAGAAATCTCATGGACCCACACAAATGGAAACTGGAACCAAAAATATTCAACCTCTTGAGGAACAAATGGGGCACTCCAGAGGGAGACCTGTTTGCCTCCCCTCAGAACTACCAATTAGACAAATTCTGCACAAGGACTTCCCAATCAAGCTTGGAAAGTGGCTGCCCTGTCCTTTACCTGGGAAAGCCTCTCAGTTTATGCCTTTCCCCCTCTGCCTCTCCTCTCGAAGGTTCTGCAAAAGATCAAACAGGACAAGCCAAGGACAATACTGATTGCACCAGACTGGTCTCGCCAGCACTGGTACCCCCTCTTGTGCAGTATGACACTGCTGGAAATCATGGCACCTACCTCAGACCCCTTCCCTGCTGTCCCAGCAGGTGGGCCAGATTCTGCACCCTCAGCTTCAAACCCTGAACCTTGCAGCCTGGCTAATTCCTTGAGCTGTCCAATAGCATCCCTCAGTAAGCAGGTGCTAGATGTCATTCTGGAGGCAAGGAGGCCTAGTACTAGAAAATCCTATGCTGGAAAGTGGAAAAGATACTGTTCCTGGATCCATACTCAGGGGATGCGCACAACGGTGCCCAGCCTACCTCATATTCTTCAGTACTTAACAGAAATGCTCCACAAGGGCCTATCCTTAATTCAATTAAAATATATGCCTCTGCCATTTCAGCATATTATAATACTGAGCCACCCCTCTTCTCTCACCCCCTGCTAAAGCAATTCCTCAGAGGGGCCAAAAATTTAAGACCCACCCCCCAGGAAAGCCCCTACTCCAGTCTGGAACCTTAACTTTGTATTGGAAAAGCTCACTCTCCCTCCCTTTGAGCCAGCTGCAACTGCAGAGTTGAAATTCCTTTCTTGGAAAACAGTCTTCCTTCTAGCCATCACTTCAGCAAGAAGAGTGTCTAAATTACAGGCCCTCATGGCAGTGGGACCCTTCATTATCTTCCATGCAGACAGGGTTTCCCGTCAGGACCAATCCTTCCTTTATGCCCAAGGTAGTGTCTAGTGTGGCCCTAAATCAGTCCATTCATTTGCCTACTTTTTTCCCTAATCCACAAAACAAAGGATAATGAATACTGCACTCTTTGGACGTGCACAGACAACTTAGATTTTATTTGGACAGGACTAAGCCTCTCAGAAAATCTGAACAGCTGCTAGTTGGCTTTGCTGCAGGGGCAGAGGGGAAGGCCATTTCAAAGCAAACCATTTGTAAATGGATAGCCCATTGCATTCATTTCTGCTACAAGCACCATGGAAAACCTACCCCACAGGGGATAAGATCACATTCCACCAGGGCTACATCTACCTCTGCAGCCTTTCTCAGAGGAGTCCCTACTAGGGACATCCTAGAAGCTGCTACCTGGAGCTCTGTACATACCTTCACCAAGCATTAACACATGCCTACTTTTTCTAAATCCAGAGCTGGTTTTGCCACTGCAGTCTTGCAGGGCTTAATAGCTGGCCCTAATGCTCTCTAACGTCCTCCTCCCTTCCTTAGCTTTGGGAATCAACCCAAATGTGATGACTGCAACAGTGAAACACGAAGAACATAGTACAATTGTGTACACTTACCATAAATTTAGATGTTCGAGTGTATTCACTGCTGCATTCCTGGTTACCCTCGTTCCAGCCCCCTGATTTCTCTTGGCTCTACCTTTCCTTCTTGTTTGGTGTATTTAAGTTTTCTGGTGTATTTGCTTTTTGATGGAGGTGTACCATAACATATAATTGCTTCCCATTGTGGGGGCATCTGACATCTGTGGCAAGAAAAACTGATGTAATGGCGTCGGCTGCATGTTTCATACCCCTGATGACCTGATGTCATGGAAGAAGAGACAGCATCTGATGCAGGAATCCAAGACTCTGGTATTCAAGCCGGCTGAGGGCTACCTGCAGGCAGATAACCCAAATGTGATGACTGCAACAGTGAATACACTTGAACATCTACATTTATGGTAAGCGTACACAACTGTACTATGTCACTCCACAGGTTACACCATTCAGTCCTGGACACAAGCTGTGCACTTCAGCAAATGTGATGGCATAATGCCAGTACATGGACTTGTCTTACATGGCATTTGAACTGTAGGATGCATGTCTAGGCTTTATTATCTATTCACAAACATTGACCTTGTTCCTTTTATTGCATGATAGTCATATGTGCAGTGGCTGTTCATGTCACTGGACTGCAGGGCTGCAGCCTCCCCAGCTGTGAAAAGAAAGAAAAAGAAAGAACATTTTAAAAAATAAAATATTTATTTATATACTACTGTATACTGGCTGGCTGCTTAGCTGCGAGTCCGATTGACTCACTGTTAAAGTCCTGGAACTCAAACTGTGCATGCTTGGCAAATTCCGGGTTTAAAAAAAAATAGTTTCTGTAAATCTGGACTGCTGTAATAGCAGTCCAGATTAAGGAGAGAAGGCATCAGTGTGATGTCCAGAAGTCTATGTGGTTTGTAACCGCAGTAAAATGGAAGGGGATTGGACTGCCACATCCGCAGTCATGTACGTGACATGGATGGCTGGATGGCTACTGATTGGTTCTCACTCTCTTCCCATGCTTTGAGTGCTGGAAAAATGACTGCAAGAAACAGTCAATAGCAGTACTTTCCTCCCAGGCAAAAATACTGACTCAAGTCAAGCGCCTCTTGCCCATCCTCCCTGACTGTTCAGCTTCCTGAGTCACTAATTTATCTCTCTTTATCTTGGTCGCAGTTAGGGCTTTATCCTTCTGCTTAGTTGTGCAGAATCACTCCAGATTTTGATTTCACCTAGATATGTAGTAGATATTTATACAGTGTAACAGCCTGTGTGTATGCATTTTAGTAATAACATTGAAAGAAGGGCATGAGTGTATATGAGAAATTTATTGCAGATCTGGTTGTTATGTAGAACCTCTAGGATAGTCTTTAAGTATAAAAACTGTTACTGTTATCTTCTATTTATATTTTATTAAATATATATATATATATATATATATATATATATATATATATATATATATATATATATATATGAGCTATAGTGGAATGGCATGCTGTACAGGGTCGGTTCATGCTGTTCTTATTTTGGTTTCTTTGATCACATCTGAGCTCTTATAACCCTGAGCTGGATTAAATGGTGGTTGAAAATAGACGAGTGCAATATTTGCCTTATAAAGCTGTTACATGCATTAGTTTTTCTGAAAAAAAAACGTGTTTGAGGTTAGTTAATTTTAATAGTGGCATTTGCACTGCTAAGAAGAACATTTCTGCAGTTGTTTTAAGTAGCCCACATTTTTCTTTTTATGAAGATTGCTTATCAGGTGAAATATAAAAATGCTGGATTTGTAGCTAATTTTGTATATAAAAGCTTTGTAATGCAATAAATTTGTTTATGCTAGTTTTGAAAAATGATGGCTATTATAGTCCATTTTTTTGCTGTGAATAATTAAATTTAGGTTAAAAGAATTGAAATTTCCAGTTTTAATGAGGCTGCATTCTGCAAATTAAATGAAGTACCAAAAATCCAGCAGCCATTTGCTTTTGTATAATTGTGTTTCTACCACTGATGCAAAGAAGATACTTTCCTAAAGTTGGAAGGAATCCATTTTGGTACAAAAATGAGACTACTCTATGGCTGTAGGGATGCCTTTGGTGGGCAACAGAAAATCACTTTTCTTGGTCTTAGGGGAACGTGAGGGTGAAGGTTTTTTTTCAGCCAAAATAGGGAACCTGAATCTGGGGTAACTATGCCCAGGAAAAGTGAACATGGTAAAAAATCTATTGCTGTGGACAGGGAAGACATTCTAAGATTTGCTTAAGGAGCTTGTTTCTGCTTTTTCCATGCCTTCAGTGTCTTCAGACAAGAAAAGAAAGAGTTTCCTTCTGTTTCCAACTTTGATGTTTTAGTCAGAAGAGTAGACAATGCAGGTGGATGGTTGTACTTAGAATTTCTTCGCAGATTCTGAGGAAAGTATAGCTTAAGATTTCTCTGTTTAAGATGCATCTTTTTTTCTGAGACTTTATATAAAATGAAAAAGGTTTCTCAGTGGGAGGAGACTGAAATTCCTATTGCTAGGAAAAGTATTATGATTTGTTACAGTTGGATAGTGCTACATTTGAAGCTCTTCCTCCTGTGTGTGTCTTTTTAGAGGACTTTTTTTTCTTACCACTTCCAGTCTGGCTAATAGTCAACCTCTTGTTTTCTGCCCCCCTGAAAGTCTGACAGGTTATATCAGATACCTCACGCTCATACAAGTATTTGTTTTACAACTCCAAAGCAGACCCAACAGTAATTTCTGTATGCAAAACTTCTGCTAAACAGTTTACCGCTGTTAACCCCATCCTATTTGATGGGGATGGGAAAGCGTCTGTCATATTGGGGAAGGAAATGCATTCTTCTGCTACTTTAAATTACAGGAGTTTAAACTGTGAAGCTCACATGTTGAAGTATTAACGTATGTCTTTTTTTATGAGAATGTGGAGAATTTTTAATTAACCTCCCTTCTTTTGAGGTTAAAAAAATCCTTGAATGCCCCACCAACATTTGCTCCTCGGATTACTATGCATATTTTAAAGTCTGCTTATGATGCTGCTGATTCTTCCCACAGAGCTTCTGCCACTTGATCAGTAATGGGAAGGTTGGCTTGACTTCATGCTCAAAATCTTCCTTCCTGATGATGAAAAAATTTAAAATGTACTTCTTCCTTAGACAAGGAAGTTCTATTAGGCCCTTCTGCAGCTGAGATGCTCAAAAAATGTGATGAAAGGCGAAAGTTGATTCAAGGGGTGACTCAGATATTTCAACCTTCTTTTTTAAAGCAAGCAAAAATTTTCCTTCCTCCAAAGCTTTTTTCAGTAAGCAATTTAAGCAGCAAGGAGCTGATACACAGGAGTTTAAAAAGCAATAGCTAGGAGACTCCCCCAAAAAAGAAGAACGCATCTAAATAACAAAGACAGTCCTTCCTGTCAGCATGACTACTTTTCTGTTCACCCCCCCCCCCCCAAACAACCCTAGCAACCTCTCCATACCCCTGAAGCTTTAAGTTCCCTTGTGGCAGATAATTAGATTTTAAATGTAGTTCATCAGTGGTACACTTGGCAGTGGGAATCACACCCCCTGTTCTTTGGGATTCCTCCTTACTGTGTAAACCATGTCCCCGTGTTTCCTCCCATTTTGTATCAGATGCTTGCTCAGAATGTAATTGAACTAGTGGCCCCTGTCATATGGGCAAAGTCCTTTATTCATGGATCTTTCTGGTACCAAGGAAGGAAAGATTCTGGAGTCTTGTGCTGGACTTTTCCTTTCTAAATCTTTCTGTCAACACGCTTTGCCTTAATTCCCTTTTAGCTCTGCTCCTTTCTCTAGTCTTTGTGCTAAAGCTAGACTTAATGAATGCTTTTCATGAATTTCCCATTGCCAATCTGTTCAGATTTTTTAAAGCTGTTCTGTGTCTGGCTTTCACGATCAGTTCTTTGTTTTTCCTTTTGGACTGTGCACTACACCAAGGGTATTCACAAAGCATCTGGTTCTAGTACTTGCTTATTTCTTCCGCCAAGCAAAGTTGAGAAATTATGTTTTTTCTTGAGTTTCTCCACTCAATGCCAGGTATCTGTAAGGGAATTTTTCATGATCTTGTGTACCATGGCATTGATGATGCTCATGCCACCTCTAGCCAGTTTCCACGAGAGAAATCCAGTGGTACTGCTGGTCAGTCTGGTGTGTGTGTGTGTGTGTGTGTGTGTGTGTGTGTGTGTGTGTACAGATTTTTACAGAATATCCAGATTTCTGCATCACAGTTTTGGTCCATTTTTCATAAAATTGTGGTTTTCTGGCAAATTAGTGGCAAATTATTAAAGACTGAAGTTAGAAAATAATGACAGACATTTGTGTTTCAGATTCCATACCCTTCAGAAAATTCATACTAATGCAAGACCTACTATTCTATTAACTTTCTAAGTTTGTAAGAGGAATATTTAAAAACTGTCCTTATTTTTGAGCCTTTGTCCCACTTTTATTTATGGCTTTGTGCAGATTCCTTGTTCTGAGGTTGTGAGTATGACAAATGTGTCAAGGCCACCACCATCAACCAGAGACATTTCAAATTGTGACATACTTGTTGTACTCCACTCCCCCATGCAGGTAAGTCTTCAAACCAATCTGTATATACAAGTAACAATGTGCTGTGCAGAGTATTCAGCATGCACCATAGTGACTGAGAATTTATTTCATGTAAATTGGTAAACCTGGCCAGCATTGATCCCACTGTACCATAGCTCCACCCCCTTTAGTTGACCACACCCCTTCGTGTTGGCCCCATCCATTCAGCTGTCTCCTGCAGTCCCCCTTTGATTTGAAGTGACCAGCCACCACTGCATATGTGTACATCTTGTAGTGATGGAAAGTTTAGAAAGAACCTGCCTTTGAGTTCATTGCAAACCTTTTATGAATAGGAGGAGTCACTCTTAAACACTGAGTGGTAGGAGCATTTTCAATAGTCTTGCTTCAGTTTGAACTCAGAAAGTATACTATGGTATGTACACTTCGATATTTCAGGTTAAAACTGTCTTACTTTGAATTAATGTGCACACTTCAATCTGTCAGGTTAAAGCTGTCCTACTTTGAATTCGTTTAATTTGCTCAGTCTGGTAAACAAACATCGGAGAAGCCCCATTTTGTCACAATAAAATTGCCAGATGTAGTACCAATCAATTGAGTTTAGAAATGTGATCACATCTTCAAGCATATCTCTCAACTGCTATGATTTATGCTTAGCACTCTGATTTTGGCCCTCAGATTTAACCTTCCACCTCCTAGATTTATGATGTTTCTTATAAAGTCAGAGTTGTTTATGCGTACATACATAAACTGTACAAAAATTCACTTCCAGTAATTATAGAGAGTTTAGTATATAAAGAACTTCTATTCTGAAAAATAAAAAAGTGCTCCTCTTTCTCACTCTGTGCTGTAACTTTTAAAGGTCATTGCTATGACATGTAATGCTTACATGCTGAGAAGTGTGACTTCAGGTTATGCCCTTGGCTGAAGATGAGCATCTTTGATGGATTCCTGTTCTATTTTTTCAATGGACAAAGAGTATAAAATCTGCTTTTTGTCTGTCATATGTCACTCCCTAAGCTGTAGCTGAAGAGATGGACTGAGACAATTCCTATGACTGACTCTCAGTCAATCAGTTGTAGGTGACCTCTGTACAAGAAAAAGTCAATGGCTGTCAGACAGCAGATGGGGAAAAACAGAAAAAAAATGTTCCGCTGTTCCACCAATGCATACTAAACAAAAAATAAAGAAAAATAAATAAATAACTCCGAATAGTACTAGAGAACCTTGCTAGCTAGTTATATATAGATGCATATATATATATATATATATATATATATATATATATATATATACCTGGTTGCAGTTCGTAAGAGTCAAAGAGAACAAAAGAACAACCATTCTACTTTCCTTGCTTTGCTGCTGTGTGTGTGCAGGATCATGGTACATTCCCTGCAGCTGTGTAATCATAGAATTGGTATGTATAATTAACAGGGAGTATGAGGACTCCAGGGGTGGGGGTGGCTTGTTCCCTGTATAAAAACATTGTGTTTTGTCACTGTTTTTGGTTTCAATCTTTTTAGATTGATTTTTGTTCAGTCTTGTGAGCATTCACTGTTTATTAGAAAATGTTATACACAAACACACATATATATATATATATATATATATATATATATATATATATATATATATATATATATATATATATATGTGTGTGTGTATAGCATCTGCATGTGTATCATCTCTCTCTCTCTGTGTTTATATATTAATATATGTATAAAAACACTGTTTTATGCAGGAGGGTAAGCCCCCTCTACCCACCTGATATTTATATATGTCAATGCCTGAGATTACACAACAGCAGGGAAAGGGCAAATTCCCAGACCCCACAGTACTGCTATCTCAGATACAGAACAGCCCATTTGCATTTAAGAATTGTGGTTTAAGTCATTTTTTCATGGAGGCTCCAAATAAGAGATTAAGTTGGATTTGTTTAATATATATTTATATGTGTGTGTGTATATATGTATGGACAGATAGGATGCTATAAATGGTAAATGGGTAGAATTCTTGTCAAGGAGCAGGTACTTGCTCTCATTTACTAAGCTAATCAACCAAATGTCAAATTAACCATATACTGTCAAATTGATTTAGCTTAATCATTAGATTCTCAGCGAGTATCAGGAGTTATTCACATCTTCACATCCTCCCCTCCCCCACTTCATGCACTATAAGCCAAACAATTTAAAGAAAAAGCACTGCACGTTAGTATGATTCAAGAGAGATGGGAGCAAAGGCAAGGTCTTCAGGGAGGGGGCTATTATTTTGGAAAATGTACATCTGCAGTGCTGATTGCATTTTGATGTCATGGTTCTTATTAGTGAAATTATAACCCCCTTGGAAAACAAATTAATGCCACAAGTTGTTTTATATCTACCAGAGAAATGTTCCTGCCTGATGAGTGTCATGGGCCTTGCTGTGGTGCAACCACATTGTTGTTGTGGGAGGACTTGCTGATGATTCCTGTGACCCCCCCCCCCCATTTTATTCTCGTCTCCCTTACTGCCTTCCATCCCCCGTCTAACTATAACCCACAAAGGAAGGCAAAGACATAAAAACACAGTGGGGAAAGCAGGAAATTTCTTCCCCTCCTGAGATCACCTTTACTGGCCAATGAGACCCTAACCCGCACTTGTTTGTTAAGCTGACCCAGCTCTGAGACTCTAACTTGGCCTCAGTTTGCTAGTTCATTTCCATTGTCTGATAATCTTAAATAGATCATTCAATCTCTGATTTTATGAAGGTGTCAGTCAAAGTGACAAATGGTCTCTGATGTCTTCCAAATGAAAAGGTTGATACACTGGGCTCCCACTCCCAGCCATTTCAGCTGCCTACTATTGACCAACCTTTCCCATGCTGACCCTGCCCACCTATGGCCACAATTTCACCCCTTACCTCACAATTCATTCAGTAGTACTTTTAAAGAGGCAGAAGGGATGCGAGATAAAAAGCCAGAGAAAAGCAGGGGATGTCAAAATAGTGAAATGAAACAAACACAGGAGTTTGACTACTGCAAATGGAGACAGAAAGAAACAGTTCTTTCTTTTTCATACTGATCAGCAATTCCCATTTCCTGTACTGTATTTTTACATTTTTCCAATGAACTAGTAAGGCTAATTTGGCAAAAAGGTCATATTTGGACAAAAACAAAATTTGCCAAAAATGCACTTAGCTGGTCAACAATAGATCTATTCAGTATTCTGTACTGCTAACGTTACTGCCAGTTTTGAGAAATGGAAAAATTTTAATGTTTTGCTCCATAATATTGTAGCCAGAGTGGTCTTTGATGTATAGTTGACTGTCCACTGGTTTATTGCCTACCAGGAAAAACAATTACACCTTAAAAACAAAATAAGATGAATAAAGAATCATTCATATGAAACAGCCTTCTGATCTTCAGAAATAAACATGTAAACTGGCCCAAGGTGTGCTACATGGACACAGATTTCAAGTCTTGCTGGTAAGAGCAGAGAAATCTAATGTCAACTAAGATAGCAGATTGGCCAATAACTATCTAGGGGTGCAAACCTCTCTATAGTATTCAGTCAGGTTGACTGAGAAACTGTACAGAAACATTACTGTATTGTATTTTAGATTCAGTAATGTATGGTGTGTGATAAAATGCCTCCAAAAGAGGTTAGAAGCTACAGTTCCTGACAATGTGATGCATTTTTAATTTCACTCGGTTGTTTTTTTTTTGTTTGTTTGTTTTTTAAGAGGGGTCATTTGGATAAATACATTCGTAATATCTGAGCTTTAATTTTAATTTTCTTTGAAGGTCAATATTTTTCTGCTCCACAAACTGTCACAGCTCTAGTTCTGTCACTAATTCCTTATTCAAAGAAAGTCAGCATTTCAGCTACAGTGGATAAAAATGCATTTCTGACTCACACAAGAAATTTATATTGAACTAAATCTTGTTTTACTGAGGTCATCACTACAATAGTTTTGAAAACTTAAGACTGAACTAAAAAGTACAGTGTGACAAATGTTGATCATTTAGTGTTTCAAACTGTGACACTGTCTTCATTTTATCCCAGGAATATATATTTTGGTAAGAAAGTCCTACACTTCTTCCCACAAAGTAGCTTTTTATTTGCAACAAGATTTCTTTTGCAGCAACAGCAGGTATTACATTTTACTTCCAAGTTCAAGGCCAAGATCAACCTGTTCTTTTCCAGGGTGGTTGTGTGATGTTTAACATTCATTTAGCTTTGGCCCAAACATCTGTTGCAAACACAGTTCTGTAAACTGTGAATGGCTAAATAAATAATGTCATTGCTTTTAAATACAATTTCACTTAAGTTCTTTTTATTTTTTTCATCATTAGAAGTGAAATGTGGGAATTTACAGTAACAGATGCTGTGCAGGTTACATTTCCATAAAACTCCAAGAGCACCAAAACTGAATGCAAAGTTGCATTGCTTCAAAAACTGTGATCTGTACACATCTACTCTTAAAGGGCAACTGCACCCTATATACATTAACTTTTTCCAGAGTTTGTTTTCCTCTCAACAAAATGATCCCTACAGTGCTAGATATTAAAAGACATATTTAACCATTTTTTTGCCTGTCTGAAATTCCTATGTTGTGTAGTTTTCTCACTATGCACCATGTTGGGTATGAATCATCTTTCATGATATTTTCTTTAGGAATTTGTTATTCTGATCCTTGTATAAACTCACACATTGTATTTTAACATTTTGGCCAAGAAAAGCCCTACCCAGCAAGCTATCGATAACTAATGTTCTTTCCCACCCACTGGGTTCATAATACTACTGAATCTGTTAGAATTCATTGCTATTCTATTGTGCGCTGTCATTTGTGACTACTTTCTTTCCCTCCCCCTTGGGCCATAAACCTAATGAACCTTTGAGATTTTCATAGTTATTTTACTCTGTAGTTTCAGATTGAAGAAACCTGATTCCAATAACTTCCCATCCTGAGGAGCTACATGATTCCTGTACTTAAAAAAAATCTAATTTAAACACTGTTTTACAGCAAGACGAAACTGCTCACTGCAGGGTGCTTAAAACATGGCAAAGATCCTACTACTGGGAAAAAAAAGTTTATAATACCCTGTCCAGAGATTCTCAGAGTCGTTAGTGACCCTGAGTCCTGCCATTCAAAGAAAATGCAAACAAAATTTGGCATAGGTGAGCAGTGTGAAATATATAATCTGCTAAGGATTTAGTCTACCTTAGGAAAAGGGAAGTTCAACTAAAAAAAAAAATTGCATGAGTATTCATGCTCCAATGGGTTGAATTGGATTACAGCAAAATAAAAATTAATATTAACTTTTTGGAGTGCCACAAAAACATGCATAAAATATCAAGAAGAGATAAAAAAATAACTCCTTTAGGCAGGTTAAGATAATTACATTTTTGAAAGTCACTTTGCTGTCATTGGGGGGTGTTAGCTATTGAATACTCTACACTATTTTGCAAAATAAATAAAACTTTGTAACACCAGTAAATGTATTGCTAAGAATTGTCTAAGGACACTGCTTAACAGAAGTTCAGTAAGGAGCCTGGAAGTGATTTTTCATAGTTCCAGTGTCAGTGTTTCAAAGCTTTAATGTGAACATCAAACTGTCATCAAAGAGGCTTGTAGTTTTAAAGTATATATGAGGTATTATGCAGTGCATTTCCAATAAACCAAAATATGTCTGCCCTAAGAATGCAGTGCTACATTGGGGAATGAAAATATAGTTAGGTGATTCTTAGATGGCTAAAAAGATGGACAGCTTATTTTATTTGTTTAAACTGTGATGTTCATCAAACCAGGTGCCTGCCCATTGTGAAATAATGAGATGAGAGACAAATTTTGTCTTTCTGTGATCTCAAAGTAAGCCAAGTACCTTATAAGTTAGCATTTGACAAAGCACTATCAATTATATGATAGTCAAAGAAAGAGGCTTTCGACCCTATTCTTTAGGTGGTGATAAGGTTCAATGCTCCCCCCTCAGATGAATTGACTGATAGTTACTGCTGAATATGTCACTCATAATATAAAGAGAGCCATATATTAGGATGTTTAATAAGAGTAGGAATAAATAGACTCCAGGCACATCTCCTGAGAAGCAGAAGGCTTGCTTTAAATCAGAAGCCGTGGAGTATACCTTACTTAGCTGGTCATAATTATGGTTTAACCTCATGATTTATCATCCCTGTCACCAGCTCTTCTTACAGACCCAAACAGGCCCAAACAGCATACAGAGAAAAAGAGATGACCAAAGAATATGAACAAATCTTTTTTGTTTTCTCTACAACAGAAATGTCCTCCATACAGTTTGATGTTTTTCCTCATGGTATCCTTCCTTGAATGTCTGGGAAGATGCTTGCTAATGGCGGTATTAATCTTCTGCACTGTCTGCCTATCTTTTATTAGGGGAGCACCGTAACTTCTCTTGCAATGGCGGCGGAAGGCGCTTTTTCTGTTTCTAACTTAATGGTGCACATCCTTCTGCTTGTCTTTGGACTGTTAAGATTGTACAGACTACATATGCATCTCATATCTTTAAGAGGAAATTTGTCAGATGATGACAGTGTTAAAGACAGAATAAGGGAGACAGAGAAGTCTGGAAAAAAGTCACGTAGAGGGAATGTCGCAGCAACAAGACTTTAAGTAATAATTAAAATGCTTAACTTTTATAGTGCTAATTTTTTACATGGAATCAGGCTATAACTGATGTGACAAACAGGTTATTTTTATTGACATCAGAGTTTATTTCCTAAATACCTTTTTTCTTTACAGATTGCATTGTACCCTGTCAGTCCTGGAAAATATGGTTATAGTCACCAGATAACACTCAATAGTGCACAAAATGAGTTTGATTTCACCTCAGCCCCAACCATAACTGTACCACTAACCTTTTGTAACACACATCCTGCCTTGCCTTATCCCATGTGGGTAGATGTAGGTGTACAGGCATAAGTAGCAGTGGAACGTAGGCTAGCTCTAGATAAATGAGGAATATCTCCTCAAAAATGGTGGTAACAAGGAAAAGTTAGAGGTATAAGTCTGTTAGTTCTTGTCTAGCATGGTAGCTAAATGAGGGAGCAGCTGCCAGCTAACAGTTAAACTGCCATTTTGTACACTAATTACTTCAGGTTGGAAGCAGGATGCTTTGTCTTTTTTAAGGATGACTTACTGCTTCCACAGACATTTCCTCCCCATCATCACTATAATGAACAAAGGTCAGCAATCCATGTTCCCACATAGTTCTACCAATAAAAGGAAAACTGATTCCTATAATAACAGCACACTGTAAACTTATAATTCAGAAAGTTATTTTAGAAAAATGACAGTACTTATGAGACAACAGAGCCAAACTGGCTTAATACATTTCAGAAATTAAAAGGATTTTTAATTGTATTTTATGTGGACATTTTCAGGTAAAGTCCAGTGTTCAGATATATACATGCACACACACACACACACACACACACACACACACACACACACACACACACAAAAGCATGTCTGTATGGACAGGTGCACATGCATACATACATGAGCACACACAAACACATGCACACGCACATGCACACACACACACGAACACATACAGACTCATAAACTATTCAAGTACTATGAGGCAGTAAATACAATCAACGAAATATACTCTGTATTGAAAAGAACTGTTTCAAGGCAAACTGAATATAATTATTTTGAATCTGTTTCAGAGTTAGTATATGTCCTAATGGTGCACATTTTCTAAGTATAATAAACATTTTAGGGTGATATATATTTTACTATAAACCTCTGTGCTTTAAATGGCCCTCTACCTACTTCAGTTTTCTTTGCTAATCCATTTAATTTATGATCACCTTAAGCAATCCAACTGGTTTAGTATTAGTGTTTGCAAGGAAAACAGTCTTAAAAGAGCAACAACCTAGCAGTAAAACTGTAATATGACTGTTAAGTCCAAAATAGGTGAGAGCAGACTCACATAACAAATCCAGTTATGGTTCCATCATTAAGTTAGGCTTTCTGGAATAATATTTTTATGAGTTATAGTACAGATGCCACAATTATCAGTATTACTATTTATTGCTTAAAATGCTATCTTTTTGACAGTGTTCATTTTCTAAGATCACTTTTCTCATCTGCTGTACTGCCCCCCACCCCCACCCCATTGAGTATATAATTAAACCACTGTAAGATGTAAACTGAAGCAGATTTTATGCAAGCAGTCACATTAACGCTGTGCTATTCTGAGTCTGTGACCCTAGGTGAAGGCAAAGCTAGCCCACACATTAAAAGTGTACGGCTAGCCTTTACCTTTAATTTGATTCATTGTTACATCCCCCATTTTAATAACAACACTTTGAGTGATATGCCTTGGCAGGAGGTCAGACTAAACACCTGGATCCCTAATAATTGTCAGATGTCTCTTCTGATTTTACATATCCATGCATTTTTTTCTGTTTAATTAAGAGTGTATATTGGAAGTACAAAGAAAATTCAAGATGCAAAATTATCTTTTTTAAATTTAATTGAACAAAGGCAGCCCTATATAACCATAGACGTGATATCATTTAAGTAGATTCCTGAGTAGCTGTCTGTTTTTACTAAAATGTATTTCAGAGAATTATATTTAGAGTGATTTTTTCGCCAAATGTTGGTTTCAGCAAGTTTTTCTCATAATCAAGTTTTTCTTTTAACTTACTTTTTTTTCTTTTTGTTTTTTTTTTGTGGAGGTAATGTATATTAGTAATAGGCAGAAACCTCGACATAGGACTGTGGAGGTAGTGTAAATAGGTAAGGGGTGTGGGCAAACTCCCACCATAAATGCATACTTTTTTTATATTTGTTTTCATTGACAGGGGCGTTTCCACTTGTTTTGTAAATTGTGCTCGTAATGTGAGAGATGGAACTTACTGCAGATGGTTTAAGTAACTGGATACTGAAGTATTTTAAAGATATTATTTTTTCTTCTAATTATGTTTCACTTGAGTCGGGGGAAGCAATTGGCTCTCTTTGTTGTTTTTAGCTGTCACAGGCAAGCCATATAGAGAACAATCTTGGCAGTATGTTTACTGTTTCTTTCATTTCTTTTTCTTTAATTTATTCATTTTCATACATTTCTATATAGTAGGGCAGCTGATGATTATTTTTCAAGGGTCTTGAGTTTCAATTTTCGTTTTCAGTGGTTAGGCATATACTCTTTTCTCTGGCTAACTGGTTCTCACAGAATGAGTAACAGAGTATGAAATCTAGGACACTATAGCTGTGTAATAATTTACTAGATTGCATCTAAAATGAGCATCTTGATGTACTTATCACTAGAAGACAGTGACATGGGATTGGCACCTATTTACAGAAAATGGAAATATTAACTACTCTGATGTGATACATTTTATTATCTGATGACCACACACACATAGATTATGGCCAGACATGGAATGAAGGCTAAGCTGCAGAATTTAAAGTCTGTCTGGTTAATAAATTAGTACTGTATATTGTAGGACTCATAAATTAGGAAAATCAAAGTGATCAGATTTATGTGCAAGCTTAAAGCATGCATGTACTGTTTGTACACATTTGTGTTGCCATGCCCTTCTAACTGAGCAACAAGGATAGAAAAGTACAATTAGCAAAGGTCAAACTCTGAATTTATTTTATCAGAATGTGTTCTATGTTACCTGGAGCAAATATACAGCAAAAGCAATAAAACCATCACATGGGGCGCACAGTGACGGGGCGGATAGCTTAGTCACATTTCAGTAGTAAGTTGCAAAGGTTTCATTTTTTTTTTTTTTCAAAAATGAACAGTGTTTTTATTAAATAATGCAAATCACCCATACTTTATAGTGTTAACTTTCACATGGTTGTGTAGACACAAACGTAATATATATGTGTGTGTGTGTGTGTATATATATATATATATATATATATATATATATATATATATATATATGGGTCCCCTTTAGAAACCCAAAATCCCACTTACCCAAAAACCAAAAGACTGAGACAAAATCCTGACATCCAGGAAAACTGGCTGTCTAGAACACTGACAAATCACTAACTGTAAGTAACCACTTGCCCAGCATGCTGACCTTTGCCCCTTACCTCTGCAGTAGAGTGATCTCGGAGTTGGTATATTTAGTTGGTGAGTGCAACCCCCACATAGGGAGGTGTGGGGGAACAAAGCCCCCACATGGGTGGGTGTTTTTGTGCTTTGGTGTTAGTGTTTTTGCAGGTTAGGCAATCGGTTACTTACCGTCAGTGTTTTATCAGTGTTCCAAGAGGTTGATCTTGCTGGATGTCGGGTTTTTCATCTTGGTCTTTGACATTTCGGGTAAGTGGGATTTTGGGTTTCTAAAGTGGATCCATAACACCCACAATGGGAGGAGGCACAGTCCTCCTACAATAAATGGGAAGTGTGGGGAGTTATTCAAAGGTGGTTTTAGTCACATGAACAAAACCTGAAACTCTATATCACTGAAATCCACTTTCCAGCAGTAATCTGGTTATTCACTTTTTTCTGCTATTGTGTGACCATGAAATTGGTATATATAAGTTAGGGTGGACTACCCATGCTCATTTGTTCATTGAAAGTGGTTTTCAGTTATGATTTTGCCCATTATGCAAATGTCATTTACAAATTATCATAAATCCCCCCAAAAAAGAAATAAAATGCTTTAATTTGTATTTCGTAAAGGGCATGATATGTTATAATGTAGGTTTTTCAAGTGTATTGTATTTTGGGGGTCTATATTAGAACATTGAAGTTTCACAACTTCGAATGTTCTAATATCGACCCCTATTCAGCAAATGCTGAAAATAGCGAAGCTGCAGAACACCGAATTTCTTCCTAGGGAAGGAATTCGGTTGGCAGTTCCTGTGGCTTCGCTATGTTCAGCACTGTGGTGGAAAGTTATGGGTCGGGATCAGGTAAGTGTGCGATTGTGTGGACGTGAGGATTAGGGCACGGGGTAGGTGACGTAGGGTTAGGGCGTGGGTCAGGTAAGTGTGTGATTGTGTGGACATGAGGATTAGGGTGGGGGTAGGTGAGTTAGGGTTAGGGTGCGGGTGAGGTGAGTGTGCAATAGTGATGGACCTTAGGGTTAGGGTTTGGGTTAAGGTAAGTGGATAGCTAGTGGTGTGTGTACAGTTTAGTGTAGGGTTAGATGTAGGATTTTAGGTGTATGTGTGTGGATTGCTGTTTGTTTGGTGTGTTTGTGTTGTGTGTATGTGTGTCGGAACAGAAAATTTTTTCCCTTGGAAAAAAATTTGCTGTTCTGCATGTTCGATGTTGTCAGTGTTCGCTGAATAGGGATCAATATTAGAACATTCTACGTTTTAAAAAGTCAATGTTGTAATATAGACCCGTATTTTGGATTGGAGTTTTACAGTTTAAGTAGTTGTGTTCGCTTGTCATTTATTTTAATGACATGATTCTATACATGTTAGTGCAGTACTTATATGAACACGTGCCTTAAAATAGGTATCATTATCAGTTTCAATCACCCAGTTTGTAATAATGAATGCTTCTAACCAAAAAAGGACAAAGACTAAAACGCATATAGAAAATAAAAGAAAATTGCAAGTGGAGATGGTCTTTCATGGGAGAATGTCAGTCTATCAACAGACATTTCTACAAATGCCAAAAAAACTGAAGAAAAAGCACAAAAACTACTTTTGGCAACAGTGGAGTTTTTCCTTTTTCTCCATGGTTGTGCAGCCTCAGAGTAGGAATATAAGAAGCGCCCCACTGGGAAAACAAAATTGCCTTCTTGGATCACTGAAAGTTGTTTCGGCATGATTTTTTTTGACAAATTCATTTTCTTCTAAAGTTAGTTTGACCAATCAACGATTCCATCTTTCAGTGTGCAAAGGAAGTGGAGAACAATATGTATACCGTTCTCTATACTTCAGCTGTAATCTAATTAATAATCCACGACTGCATGTGGGTATGTCACGATTTGCCCACAGTTGGTGTGGTTTGATCATGAGGACAAAGAATTAAACCGAGGTCCAATTTCCTATCTAGCTGAGTTGGTGAGTCAGGTGGTTGTTAAGGATCCCATGGCACTACTGAGTAGAGCTAAGGGGATTTCTCAAATATTCTAACCAATTTATTCCACAGACAGTTCAAAGGTCACTTGAGATCTCCATTAAAATCTGACCACATCAAGTCAACATAAGTAAATAAGCAAGTGTTGCATAAAAGTTTAAAAAGTGGTCTAACAATGCTTAGAGTTTCCAGAATGCTTACTGCTGTCTGGTAACTCTTTCATGCTACCTGTGAAAAATTAGATTTTTTTCTTATCCATAAGTTCTCATTAAAAAGGAATGGAAAAGATGCATGGATGAGAAAAATCAGAACATTTAATAAATGAGATTTAGTATTTGCTGAAATTAACTCACTGTAAACAGCTTTTTTCTTAATATAAGACTAAATACATGGGCATGTAGACAGGCAAACTAACTGGTTCAGGCAAAGAAAAATTTAACAGTACTTAACAATGTATTTAAGGTGTAAAAGTAATTTTATGTATGTGAAGATTGTGTTTCTTTGCAGTATAAAGGATGGATGTACAAATAACTATACATAGCAAATTATGTAGTATAAAAGAATTATGTATTGCAAAAGTAAGCTTATCGAAAATGGATATTAAAAGACAATTAAATAAAGCAGCAGCTGTGAGTGGTATGGTCATGGATGTTGACTTTCAGGTCTATGTGGAGGAAAGCTAAATAAACACTCAGCAGAAGTAAAAAGTGATGACAGTATACATAAAAGGCAGCAGCGGAACTGCGTTTAGATAAATGGTCAGCTTTTTCAACAGGGATCAAACAGTTACTGTTTATTTATAGCTCTGTTACTTACTGCTGATTTTAAATATGCAATCTGTAAGTCTTTTTGTTTGTTTTTTTGTTCCAAAAAATTTTGTTTTACTTCTTTGGTATATTTTACATCAGAAATAAATGTTTAATTACTAAAGACCTAGCTGCAGACATTCATGTAATGTTGTCTGCTCTTTTCCTGGCTGATGCTTGCCCGTGTGTCTATCAGCATGTCAGTGTGCCTACTTTGATACATTATTTAATCATTACCAGAGTAAGTGAATTGGCCCCTATGGACCAATTTAGCCAGCACAAATCAGAGGCAAAATTTATTTATTTTTTTTATTTATTTATTTGACATTTGTTTACCAGGAAAGTCCAACTAGGCATGAACCCATTTTCAGAGGAGGGTCGGGGAGTAAGGCTCCCTTATAAATTATCAGAAGTCAATAGTTATATTAATTACAGAGACTGTTTTTACAACAAAGAAGTTCCATTAGTGGATAACATGAAATTAACAAAAAACTGATAAACACACATTATACAAACTTTAGTTCAAACACTTTTAGAGAAGATACAGTTATGGTTTCTTAAGAAGGGACTGTCTATGAGGCAAGTGGATTTTATAGGTTAAAATAATCAGCTGGAAATTAGCTGTAAGATATTAGGCCATGTAGAACAGAGATTTAAGAGGAGAGGGGAGGGAATAATAGGTAAGGAAGATAGGAGATAGGAGAGCAGTGTAAGGAGGATTATTAAATAGAAGAGAAAGGGTAGAGTAAATGAATGAAAGAAAATTGGTGGGGGGATAGTGGAGGTAGAGAACTAAGCAAATACATGTGTTGTCACAGCTATTATAAAGAAACATATGTTGGTCCTTAGGGAGGAGAGGAAAGTTGGGTGGGAAGCTAATGACCAGAATAATGTGGTTTTGTCAGGGTCAGGGCATGGACAGAACCACTTGTTAAAGAGGTGATTCTTAAGTAGTTTTTTGAAAGTAGAATGATTAACTGTAGATATAATAGGTTGTGGGATACTGTTCCAAATACTGGAGACATATTAAGTGTACAGTGAATCCCCACCTTTATTGTTGGATTTGATGATTTGTAGTAGAGATTTATTAGAGGAACAAAGGGCTCAATTATTGGAATAGGGTAGGAGTAGATTTTTGAAGTGATGTATCAGTTGGTGAGCAATGATGAGGTGGGTATAGGTTAAGTAGTGGGGCAATTCTAGCTAGCTGAGTTGTTGTATGGGAGAACAGTGATGAGCTCTGTATGGGGAATTTGTGGTAAATTTGTCTATTTTGTTGTAGAATGCTTCAAGTTTGGCAAAATCAGTTTTTCTTAGATTGGCAAAAATGGGGGATGCATATAACAGAGTAGACAGCAGATGAATTCTAGCTATTGCCTGTCTTGTGGTGTTAGTGAGAAATGGTTTGACTTAGCAATTCCTAGTTTTATATGTGTCTTTTTATAGCTTGAGATAAATATTTATCAAATTTCAGATTATTGTCAATTAGAACACCTAGTAGTTTTCTTTGGGATACTATAGTTAGTATGGTATTGTTAGAGGAAATTATTTAAAATGAAGATGGAGAGTTAATGGATTTGTTGGGTTGAAAGTGCAATGAGTTTCATTTCAGTTAGATTAAGAATCAATTGAGAATTTGAGAGTCAGGATTCCACAACACAGAAAGACCAGTGTGTCACATCCTGGAGTTGTTGTTGAGTGGGATCAGCGCAGATGAGTGTGGAGTCGTCAGCTTACTAAATGACAGAGGCTAGGTGGGCTGCAGTGTGAAGTTTATTAGTAAAGATACTGAAGAGAAGAGGACCTAGAATTGAGTCTTCAGGGACACC
The DNA here is from genome assembly GCF_019279795.1 of Protopterus annectens. NCBI lineage: Eukaryota > Metazoa > Chordata > Ceratodontiformes > Protopteridae > Protopterus > Protopterus annectens. Next base: position 770,797,058 of record NC_056731.1, on the reverse strand, counting down.
TATGGTAACAGGCAAAAGGGAAGAGAGGTCTTGCAGTCATTGTACAGCTTGTTTCTAACCAGACAGGTAGTTGTGGAACCATGCAAGAGAAGAATGACTGAGATATAGTAATTAGAATATTAACAAATGTAATTTCTCCTTGTTGCTTCATTGTTATTTTATTGCTGTTAAGTAAAGCACTTTTACACTCTAACATACAAACAACTGCAGCAAAAGATTATGTGGCCAGTAGTATTGTCAACAAACTATGGACAGGTCACATCAGTGGTCAGTGACACATGCTACTGCCTTTCAGTCTTGCTAACTGGGCATGCAGATAAACATGATATGAATGTGGAGCCAAGATGGTGCATCTTCAACTAAAAGTTAATGGAATTACACAAGTTAGGTAATGTAGGTAATTATATCACTGCAAAGACAGAAATATGGGAAATAAATTACAAGTGCAAGTAAGCAAACACATGATATTTTGAATTATCCAGGGCAGTAACCATGCTGGTGCTGACTTAGATATTTACAATGCCATTATAAAATCTAAATGGTTCACAAATTCCTTCTGTGAAGGAGCAATAAATTAATATTATCCAGATGAAAAATGTTCATCCCTGTCTACAAATATGGGCACTTCAATGATGTAGAGGTTGAAATCAGACATTAAATGAGTATATCAGCTTGTTATATAACCATGGAAATGCAGCTGTTTGTATGCATCTATTAATACCTGCTTCTTTATCAACACTGACTAAAGTATGACTTAAGTTTTAATGTATAAACTAAGTGTACCCAAATATAAATAAAACATGTCCAAGTAATTTTAAATGTTTAGTGACTAGAAATGACAGGCAACACTACTCATTTAGGAACATTTACATTGGATCATAGGATCATAGGAGATTACTAGGCTAATGGCTCTGGGGCCCTTACAAGCCTAGCCAAGAGTGTATCCCCAAAAAAGAAACCCAAATTACCACCTGTCACCCCTGTCAGTGAGGGACACAGGTGGAACCCCTGGGACAAATTTGTGGTTACCCATTCTTTCATCAAAGTTGAGTTTGAGGAGGGTCAGAGACATACTTTGTTTGACGTGTATGGGGAATCTATTCCAGAGATGCAGCAGCCTCTGGGAGACAAACCTGTCTTTTCAGCAGATTTTGTTAATGTCACATATTAGATTTAAGCCTTTCAATCAGGTACTATGCAAGGAGTTAGACTTACTGATATGGAGCATCTGTAGTACAGCAGGGTCTGAGATTGCCTTGTAGGTGAGACACAGGTCACCTCTGACCAATATGTATGATACCGAGTAGAGTGATACTGATTTAAGCCTGTCCACATAGGACAGGTGTTGGAGGCCATGGATTCTCTTTGGGAGGTATTTCTGTGGCCTTTCCAGTTGGTGCAGGTGTTTGGAGAGGTACATACCAAATGGGGCGTTGTATTCAATTATTGGCCTAATGAGGGAGGAGTACAGCGAGGTAATAACCTACTTTTTCTGGATGTAATCCCTTTACTTATGAGGTGAACCAAGTAAAAGGCTTTTCTGACTACTGCAGCTACATGGTGGTCAAATGTGATATTGTTGTCAACTTGTGTACCCAGGTGTCTTACCACAAGTTGTGTACTTAGGGGGTTGCCATTAATATGGTAATCTGTAGGGGTCGTGTTTTTGCCGAATGGTATGATAATGCATTTTTTTTGCATTTAACTTAAGGCCTTGACTTTGGCACCAGTCATTTGTTGATGTGAGACACTCTTGAAGTATGTTAACATCATTTGGGAAGTCAGTGACAGCACCCAACTTACAATTGTCTGCAGACTTGGTCAGCCACGGGCCCGTTGTCTTTGCCTGGACCTCTAAGAAGTAAATTCCAAACATTAGGGGTCCCAGGAAAGATCCCTTGGGGACACCATTAATGACAGGTCTGCTGTCAGAGGTGGTGGCACCTATTCTGTCCTTGTGGGTCCTATCAGTGAGTCAGTTGGCCACCCACCTGATGAGATAGGGATTTACGCCCATTTATGTTAGATTTTGAATGATGCTCGAGTGGGGATTGTGTCAAAGGCTTTGGCCAAGTCGAGGTAAGCTGTATGTATTGACTTTCCTTCATCCAGCGCCTTAGTGGCAGTCTCAAAAAAGTCGGCCAGGTTCTACTGGCAAGATCTGCCCTTGACAAATCTGAACTGGGCAGGGTCAAGTGCTTGGGGATTGCCTATGTCCTTGTTTATGAGGTCGATAGTAATATGCTCCATGGGCTTACATATCAGACTTGTCAGGCTAATGGGGCATTAGTTTCCAGGGTCAGTAGTGGCACCACCTTTGTGCAAAGGGATGACAATGGCAGTTCCCCACTCTGCGGGAATGAAGCCTGTACTTATGCTATGGTTCAATTGGGTGCTCAATGGTGAGGCTAGTTCTTGCTGGAGATGTTGCAGAATACAGCCTGGGATACTATCAGGTCCCATGGAAGCTGTAATCTTTGCCTTGGATAGGGCCTTTAACACTTGATCTATGGAGATGTGAGGTGCAGGGAAGTATTGGGGATGTAGAATGGGCCTTTGGGAGGGTCAGCGGGGTGAAGTTTGCACTGAACCTATCTGCTAGTAGGTTGGCTAAGTCAAAAGGATCAGTGTAAGTGGTACCGTTAAGAACTAATTCGGAACAAACCTGAGCTTTACCATGGAGGTTTCTGATGTAACTGAAAAAGGTTTTGTGGTTAGCCTTTGTTTCAGAGGCTAGAAGGTCCTGTGGTTTTAGAAGTAATTTTTTGCTACCTCAGCATAAGATATTTTTGTGTTTGCCTTGTGGTGTGCTGGATGTAGTACTAATATGGATAATAATAATAATAATAGTAAACAATTATTAATAAGCAGATGGCAATTTATACACTGCTTCATGGTGTGCAGTGCTAGAAGGCTGTCAAATAATGGTATAAAGACAGACTGAAGACCCATGGTTGATCTAAAGCTGTCTGGTGAGGTTTGCTTTGCAATGTTATAGAATTTTGGTGATAATCCTTGACCTATCTAGATGGGAGAGGAGCTGCATATTATATAAAAATACAATTGAAATACATGGTGGTGTACTGTTTATGATGTTATTGTACTTTGGCATCTCCTGAACTATCTGTAAGGGAAGGGGTGCTCTGTGATGCATAAAAGATGAGCAAAAAAGAGTATGTGCAAAGCAGTGCAATGTACTATAATTCAGCTCAATGCAGTACAATGCAATGCATGCAGTACAGTATAGTTCAGTAGATTAAATGCAATATAGCTCATTACAGCTTTAAAAAGTGCAATATTACAAGGATTGTAATGAGAGTTATAAACTTACAGTAAAAGAGGCTTGGTCAGTTTAGTACAGACTAGTATGTTCTGGTATACCCTGTGAAATCAGGTTAAACAATTTCTCTAAATATATTAACCTAAAAGAAGAGACAACTGTATGCATGTATGTAATGTGCATATCTTGTAATATGCAACTGTAAATGTGTTAGTATTTTAAAGGAGAACCACACGCACAGAATCAAAAAACATGTTTATTTCATTATGGTTTGGTGTTTCCCACATTTTAGCACAACTCTGGGGCGATTTGCAAGTTTGTAAATATTTTTATAAGTAATTTCTGAGTCTGACCACATGGAATCTTAACATCTTGAAGTGATCCTGATTGCTTAGTCTGCCTCTAGGTATCCCACAACGCAATACTTGTCTGTGAAAATCACATCATGCAGGCCTCTTTCTTCCTAAAGTTCCTGTCACTGCATTGATTTTATGTGCATACACCGCTCTGCTATCTTTCAGTCAGATTTAAGTAGGATTTATTTATTTATTTATTTATTTATTTATTTATTTATTTGTTTGTTTGTTTGTTTGTTTGTTTATGTATTTATTTGCTTGCATTTGTTTACCAGGAAAGCCTGCTGGGGCAAAGTGAACCCATTTTCAGTGGAGGCCTGGGGAGAAAAGCTCCAACATAAGTACATACAATATACATACAACAAAAAGTATTACAATTTAAAAAAAAAAAAAAACTACAGAGAATTGCAGTAAAGTATTATAAAAATTTAGAAATTACAGAAAATTACAATGCATGTACATGCATCAAGAATGCAATATATGTACAGTCAGGCACAAGGAAAAGAAAACATTTGCAGTCATAGTTAATATATTTCATTGGATGACAACTGGTTTCTAGATTATGTTGGGGTATGGGTGAGATAATATTAATATCTGCATTCATGAAATAAGATTCCTATAGTTAGTTTAACATACTAGTGAAAGATAGGGTAAAAAGAGGCATTTATAGGATAGTATATTAATGTGTAGCAGTGATTGTGATAGAGGAATAAGAGGGACTATTAGTGTAAGTACAGTAGAGTGGAAAAGCTAGGGAGGTGTAGTTATTTAGGTGGATGTAAATCTTGCTTCTTTTATAGCGTATGTGTAGGTGGATTAGGTTAAGTGTAGGTTACTAGTTTTGTAGAGGAGTTCAGGTTATAGAGGGTTGAGAGGAGGTGCAGCAGCATGGCCACAAGGTGGAGAGATGATGGCATAGAGACCTTTTAAAGGCGGAAGCATTGCTAATTGTTCTGATAGATGACGGGAGTAAGTTCCAGACATTGGCTATAGTGTTGGAGTAAAGCATTTGACCAGCTGGAAGTTTTGGTTTTTCTACCCGTAAGAGAAATTGTTCTTTGGGTCTGAGAGGTCTGTTGGGTTGGTACAGAGTTAACACTGGGGAGAGGGCTGGGCAGCTTGAAGGCGTATAGATGATTTTGTGTGCTGTAGTTAATTGTAAGTATGTGAGGTAATGTGGACGTTCAAGCCAGTTCATTGAATGGAGAAAGTAGCAGCGATGGGAGGAGTATTTTACGTTGGTTACAAACTTGGAAATTTTATTGTAACAAGTTTCAATTTTTGTTTTCAGAGAGGACTGAATGTTGGTAAGGAGGGGAGCGCCACAGAGGAGGGAAGGTAGGAGAAATGTTTAAGCAAAGGTTTGTTTAGAAGAATGGTTAGGATATGTTTATGCCTGTAGGGGGTGCCCAGTCTTTGTAGGGTCTTTTTGACATTATTGTGGATGTGCAAGTCAAAAAGTTAGGTTTTTATCTCTGGTGATCCCTAAAAGTTTTGAGTGGGAGACTACTTCTATGATAGTAATATTTTGAGAGTAAATGGTGAATTCATACTTGTTTAATAGGGCCATTTTTTGGGGGTGAACTAGTTTTGTTGGGGTTAAGGGCAAGATGGTTGTTAGCCATCCAGGTTTCAGTAGATGAGAGTGTGTCTTGGGTAAGTGATTAAAGTTCAGATGTAAAGTTGGCAATGCAAATAACTGGAATGCCATTCAATGAGTACTTAAATACAAACAGTGCAAATGCCACAGAACAGACTTTCAAAGTGCTTTTTACTGCTGCTTCTTTTTAGAATGGCTAAATTGCAGTCTTTTGTGAAGCATGAATTGTACCACTTTGATGCATCTCACATCCTCTTTTACAGATAACTTCCCTAATTGTCAAAGTGCTAAGGGTTATCTGAGCTGAAGGTGAAAAGCCGAGTTACCAGAAAATAAATTACTTGAGAATTTTTCACTCTGGTGTCATGTTCGTTTGAAGGCTTGCTATTTATACGTTGTTTCATTATTTGAGCTGTTACCTGCTGTGATTGACAGCTCACAGCAGGAGATCTGACTCATGTACCGTGTCTTTGTTCTGGCCTTTACTTTCTGTATGGGTAGGAGAAGGACCAGGGAACTGTGACATCACAGCATGGATGGGTTTTTTAGGACAATCATAGTGATGTCAGTTTAAGGAGGGAATTGTCCAGAAAGCTACCTGTATTCATTGGCCTTGATGACATCAGTGAATTGAAGACTGCAGCAAGCTTTTCCAGGGTGGGATAAAAGTTTTTTGAAAGTGAAAGCACCACAGTACAGTAAGGTAGTGTTCTAGTGGACAGAAACAGTCAATTTAAAATATTTTGAATGCTGTATTGTTGTTTGCTCATAGCACTGAACATAAATAGGGAGAAAAAGGACAGAGAAGTTGAGCATTTAATAATATGATTCTGTTGTTGTCCTTTAAGTTATTTTCTCTAAAAGTACATAAACATGATATTCAATAATATAAACTCTGAAACCATCTGAGAAATACCTTTTATATAATGTATTCAACAACAGGTGGATTTTAATGCTCAGAAAAATGTTGTTCAAAGCTATTAAACTAACTGCATAACTAAACAAAAAATGACTATCACTGCAGAATAAAAAAAAGAAAAACAAACACTGCAGGATGACTATGCTCACTGCAACCTTGTGTGGAAGTCTTGTACCCCCATACCTTTGATCTGTAAATATACTGCAAAATATACTGATTCCAAGGTCATGATGCATAAATGTGGGGGACTGTACTAGTGAAACCTTTAATTCTCTCGGAAATATTACACTTCTAGACTTAAATAATTCAAAACGTATGACCTGTATTCAAATTTTACAAGAAAAATGTTATCTATTAAAATGCTGTTTTGAATTAGTTTTGAGCAGTGTTTCTCTATGTCAGGCAGAATTAAATGCATCATTTTATAAGAAGAATTATACAGTTATGTCAATATGCTAATGATAAAATATGAGAAAGATTTCATTGAAAATGTTATATTACAAAACGACAAAGATAGTATTACAAGTTGACAACATAACACACAAGCATACCTTTCTACCTGCAGACACAGAAAATAGAAACAAAGGCCTTTGAAATGTATGAACATCCAACTAACCAGTAATCTGAAATCTAATTAAAAACTGAATACCAAATAGCATATAACTTTCTCCAGTTTCAGTAAGAATGTAGGATACTACTCAGAAACATGTTTAAAAACAGAATATGACAAACATGATGGAACTATACAAGCACAGTGTCAAAGAGGCAGTGTTAACTCTGTAGACCTTAATAAAGTTAATTTCAATATTCTACCACACAAGATCAACTAGTTTTGTGTCTGAAAAAGATAAATGTAAGATATATGACCTCTTTCTTTAAATTATTGATGCGACTTTAGTATGTTAATTTTCTTTATACTAGACTACTTCAAAAATCATGAATGATGAGGATTACAGAAAATTGTGTGAAGGGGTACATCAAATGAAAAAATAAGAATGTTCCAGCAAAACAGGGACAATTAGGATGCCTGAACAGACTGGGAGATAGCTGGAAAGACATTACTGGTAAAAAAGGGCATTAACATACTCTTCAATACCGCTACAAAACATTTACAGAATGCAAGCTTTGCAAGGAAAAGCCACAGATATGGTTCAGGGTATGAACGCAAAGATGATGAAGGAACAGTTGTTCAGGAATTCAGTGCCAAAAAATCTTTATTTATGCATGCCTGGGTGCAACTCATAAAATTCATCATATCAGACAGCAATGATTTTACCAAGAAAGCAATTGGAAAAATTGAACTTTCTAATTTTCAGTATATAATTGTCTACCTCTTTCCTGATGCTATCTATATCTCTGTGTTATAGGAAATACAACTGTTGTCCACCACAACTTAACCATCATCCTCTCCTCTTCTGTGTTTATTTGGTTAACAATTATAACTTATCTAATGCTACATAAGTCAACCATCCATTACTCATAACACTCATATTTATAAAATGATTAAGCAGGCCAAATTTATAGCAATGAATTATAATGACACATAAATTTCACTATCCCTTCATCTCAGGAGGTAAATGAGGACAGATATATCTGAACTGTCTACTAGTATAGCAGTCAGTTATGAATTCATGTGGGTTACTTGGGAAACTGATGAAAAGACAATAAACTACTACTGCTGGGAGGGAGAATTGCTTACAATTCATTTAATTAACAAAGGAAGCCTGATTGCCCAAAGAGATAAGGAGAAGTAAGAAAGGCTGCAAAAGAAATATTGCCTTTTGGTGTTATTTTACCTGAATTTTTCAATATTCATGATATTTATTTGAAAATATTTTGTGTACTCTAGAGTAACCATTTTCCGTTCTATTCATGTTCATTCCATATAACTAGTCCTACTACTCACTTCTGCCTTCTCTTGAAATGGTAAAGAACCTTTGTCAGAATGTTAGTAATAATCACATGGGCAGATCTTCTAGGAGGTTAAAAACCACCACAGGGGTATAATGCAACAAGAAACTTGACTTTATCTTTAGGACTTGTTCCTCTTTATTATATTCCAAAATAAAAAAGCAGCAGCCATGAAACATCTTGGGTTATGAGTCTGTCTTATTTTGTCTGTGCAAAAACACAGTGCAGTTGCAGCTATGTGTTTAAACTTCTGGAGTACACAGCATTCTGTTGTTGGAAAATGATCATTTAACCAAAGTGATGGGTCGTAAATAACAGGCAATTGTATCTAAAGATAGCTGTCTCACTCTCTGTTAGACATTTACCCTCACAGTACAACATCCTCCATATCCAAAATACACAACTCCCACCATGTCTAGAAATATAAAGAAGCACATTCATCTGCTAAACAAGCCAGACCTGATGTGCCCAAAGTTGTTAGCCAAAGTCTCAGGCTAATATGAGCAAGGAACAAATGTGTTCACTTAAACAATGTGTCATCAGTGACAGTTTTAGATGCCAAATGGGGTGTTTACATGGAAAAAAGAAAGATTCCCCAGCTTCCCAGATTAGTGAATGTGAGAACAGTAAAAAGTATAACTTTTTTGTCTTAGAGTGAAATGATAAAATGGCCCTTATAATAGTAACATTCAGTTTGCTAGTGTGTAAGACCTTGTGATAGTTAAGCAATGAGCTGAAGGGATCAGTAACCACATTTGTGGAGGTGAGTATGGGTTGAGCAAAATGTGCAAAAATATGGCATATCAATAATGCATTAATAGGGGGAGATAGAGAGTATTTAACAGATCTTAGAGCCGAATCACCCAGATACTCCTCAACTTTTAAAAAACACAGACTAATTTAAAGTCTGCAACAGTAAAGAGGCATAAAAATGGGGACATTGCATGTGCAATTGTTCACTTTAAGGAAATAGACTTGTCCATCCAAAAAGAAGCACAATTACTGCAAAGCAAGATGCAGCTTAATCAAAGAGGAGGGGTCCCAGACTGAGTCCTGTGGGATACCTCTAGTGACATTATTTTATATGGAAGAGGTTACCGCCAGCCTTTACTGTATGGATACCATCACTGAGCCATCTGGCTCTCCATCAGGTCATATGGGTTAATGTTTAGGTAAGCTTGTTGATAATGCCCGCATGGAGAACTTCAAAGCACCTTTGACAAGTCCAGATAGGCAGTATAAGCATACCTGACCTTTATCTGAGGCTTCAGTAAGTCTTTTAGAGAAAACAAATACAGAAATAAAATATTCATCTTTCGTGAATGCTACACTTTATAATAAATCATCTGTTTACACTAATGCATTATGTTAGAATTTCTAAAATAACAACAAAAATGAGCTGGACCACTGGAACTTTAGAAGAACAAAAATATATCAAAACACAAAAAGAAGTCCAGCAAACCTGAACTACTCAGGAACCAACTTTAATAAAAATAAAAACCACACTCCAGAGGAACTCAGCGATGTATCAACCACAGTTACTGTTCAACTGGTTTCTATCGCCACTCATCTGCTTCAAGTTTTTCAACTAAACCAGCTAGTTTATCTATTCGAGCAACTTGCTGATCATGTTTAACTTGTTTTACTGTAGATACAACTTGATAGCTGAATACAGACAGACACATTTTTGGGTTATGTTATAATTTATGTTATTTTTCTTTGTTTAGTTTCTTTTTCTTTTGGGCTTCCTTGAGAATGGGCATCATCCAGTAGCGCTAACCTGGTTAACAAACTGTAAATAAAACCCAAATAAGTAAGTAAATAAATAAGTAAATAACATGCCAAAATGGCAGTGCATTGTAGAACTGAATGAGAAGCTCAGTGGGGTACAGACTTTTAGATGGGAGGTGGAAGCTTGAAAAAGTCTCAGTCCTTACCACTGGCAACAGTGGACAACATACACTGAGAGGATGGCAAGGTGCACACACAGTATTTCCAGATGCAGCTTTCTGCATTATGTGCAATTTCCCTTAAGAGCACACAGAGACCGCAATCAGTACAGGGCTGGTTTCTCTCTCTTTCGCCAAATCCCCAGTAAGACTCCCCACTGCCACAGCTATAGAGTTGAGATCTCAGCTGAGTGGCCAAGCCAAGACCTCCAGCACCCTCTCTGTCCAACCAGTACTTTGTGTCCCTGCCTAAGTAGCTGACACACATACTCTTTGAGGTTTTCTTTACACACACAAACACACACACACACACAAACTCACACACACATACACACACACCTGGGAAAGGCTGACACAAGTTTACTAGCTATGCCCCCTTTTGCCCAGACTATAAGATAGTTATCACTGCCATCAGCCAACTCTTAAGGCCCTTAGCAAAGGGTTCCCAATCTTACTGTGTAATATTACTGTTAATATAAATGGTAGTTTGACCAAGAGCAAGGCTATTAGGAGTGGCCCATACAGGGTCACCAAATAAATATGCACATACTCACAAAACATAAATATATCTTACAAAGATCAGCCATAATGAAAGGTTTAAATATATTTAATATTAAATAATAAAAGATCAAAAAACACTCAGTATATATTCACAGTGACGTCACAGTTCAAAACCACAGGAAATATTTAAAGCAACATTGCAAGACTGTCTCAGATAAATAAAGAAAAATATCTAAAGTAAGCTTTGCCATATTCCTGACTGTATCTAAGAGAATTACTACACCCTAGTTAACTTACTTAAGAGCAAGGTAGATGTGGTGAATGAGCCTTCTAGGTGCTGTCAGGTCAAAGACAGGATACAGAATGATGTGTCTCTTTAAGAGACCTCTCAAATTAATATCTCAAATATTACTGGATATAGCTTGCAAAATGGCATCATTTCTTGTTATCTGACACTATCTCAGATAAACCCCTCCACTGCTGGAAGTTAGCAGTATTTAGCATCTACCTGTGGAAATACATAGACCTCATTTTTTTGGCAGATGCTGGAAGTCATAAAATAGTTACATCCCTTCACATTTCAAGACTAGCAATTATTTCACCTTAGAGGCAATACAGAACGCTCCCTAGTTTTAGACATTGTGTTGCCTTGCTGCAATGAAACTGAAAGATATATTTTATTGCATAGACATAAAGCAATTTAATTTCAGCTATTTTTCTGAAGTTTTGCTGGACTGAAGTTAACCTCCTATGTTCCAATTTCCACTGTTGAAATATATACATTTAAACAGTTACAATAGTGCATGTACATTTCTGTTCTATTCCAGTAGGGCACACTGTGGATACATTTCAAGCACTTTGCAAAAACCTTTTTCAACACACATGTCTGTATACACAAGTTTGACATACACATGACATACAGTTAATATAGTTGTAACACACGCATCTTATATGAGTCGTGTTGATATTCACAAATGACATATAAGTATTTACAAAATTCCAGATAGATGTCTGGCAGTACCTCCCGTTCTTACAGAAGCTATGAGTCTGTAGGAAAGAAAACTGTTTGTCCATAACCAAAACATAGTATAAAAAGTATTACTGCACAAAGTAAGTTTAAAACCCAACCTGGCTAAAGGATCAGTGCACAAAATGGAAGGTGTTACTATTTCTATACCAGATACAATATTAACATATTGTATATGTAATATATATGTAATATATGTAATAATGTATATTAACAGATACAGTACCCCACTCGGGCATTATAGTAAGCTCACCAGCTTAAATATAAACCCTATGTCACTAGATGGGTTGCAAACTGGCTCAAGGACAGAACCCACATGGTTAGAATTGCTGGAGCCATTTCAGACTCCAAACCAGTTACAAGTGGCGTCCCACAAGGCTCAGTCCTGGGACCTCTCTTGTTCGGTATATATTTCTCGGAGGTACAGGCCAATACGGAAGGACTGTGGCTGACCAAGTACGCAGATGACTGCAAACTGGGCGCCATAACCGACTCTCCAGCCTACACAAGCATCCTCCAAAAGGGCCTCATAGAAACAGACAACTGGTGCCAGAGCCATGGCCTCAAGCTAAACGCCAAAAAGTGTATAGTCATCCCCTTTGGCAAAAACAAAGTGCCCACAAATTACCACATAGGTGGTAATCCATTAAGTACAGAAGAAGTAATTAGGGACCTGGGGACCCAAGTTGATAGCAATCTCTCATTTGACAACCACGTGGCCAAAGTGGTTAGAAAAACATTTTATATAGCCCACCTAATCATGAAGGGATTCACATCTAGATCAGGGAGGTCATCGTGCCTCTTTACTCATCCCTCATCAGGCCCATAATTGAGTACAATGCCCCTTTTGGGATGTACCATACCAGACACCTGCAGCAACTGGAAAGACCCCAAAAGTACCTCACCAAGAGGATCAAAGGGCTCAAACAGATGCCATATGCTGCCCAGTTAAAAAAACTCCAGCTCTATTCAGTGGCATACCACCTGCTCAGAGGCGATCTGTGTCTGACGTATAAAGCCATGTCCAACCCAGAATTAATGGACATGCTGCACCTCGGAAAATCCAAATCCCATCGAGCTACACACTCGAGAGACTTGAACCTCAGCACTGAAATAAATAGGACATGCTGGAGGGACAGATTCATAACCCAGAGGCTCCTTTCACTCTGGAATAAAATCCCAGTCTAGGTTAGGCAGAGTCCCTCATTGACTCTCTTCAAGAGGAATCTTGATGAGTGGATGGGAGATCATAGGTTTACCCCGGGTATCACTTCTGTGTCACTGTTAGACAGAGGCACAGTATACTAACCTCGAAAAAGGGCATAGCAAAATTAATTTAAAATGGGTGGCGAAAGCCAAACACACTCTGGCTAGGCTTATAAATGCCCTAGGGCAGATAACCTAGTATGAACCTATGAACCTATTTAATAGTCAGTATTAGCAAGAGAAGTCTGTTTAGGCAGATTCTTTCATTACTAATTCTTTAAACACTGTGGTCCACCACAGCTATATGTGAACTTTAGACCTTGAAACTGGTTTGGTAGTGTCATTCACTTTTAATTAATTACTTCACTCCTCTTTTGTTGATCACACATATAACAGCTCAGAAAAACAGATTATATGCACTCTGTTGCACACTCTTGAATGTTTCTTGTGGTACTATGCACACCATTATATGTGGCATGCCATGCAGGTAGTACCCTGCTATCAAAAAGATGGATACGCTGCAAAAGTAGGACATAATCTCTGCAGAAATAAAAGAGCATGTCTTCATTCTGGTTAACAGTTGTGCCATGTCCTTCTAAGCCTTAGAATTACTAGAAAGCAGGAGGCAACCACTGTAGGAGACCCTTGGTTAAAATGTTTATTCACACTTGGGTTGGCAAGCAAAATTAGATGCTGAGCTAATTACAAACACAATTATGAAAAGGGTCAGGACGCATTACCAAAAATGTTTTTCTGCTGCTATATTCACCCAGGATATCGTTGCATTTGACAGGGATTGGATCCTTTGGGTGAGGGGTAAGTGAATGGTAGAGGGATATATAACCCAAGGAAGAGGGCATCATGAGCACTCAACTGCTCACCACTGTATTTTGCAATCCAGCCAAACAAACTCTTCCTTGAGCAGTGCCTGCATGGATGGAAAAGGCAGCTAATGACACAGAAAGTACTTTAGACCATTTTTTGTCCGATGTCCCTTCCTGGTTTCAGGAACTAAGTTCACCTATAGTCTGCATCATTTTGGAAGAGCACCTTTTCAATACCTTCAATGTCTGAACTGAGCCAAGACTTTTTTTAAGCTTTTTGATATCCAGACATATATTGACAACCTGATCTGTCCTCTAAGTACAGATATAGATTGCTGCTGTCCTTTAGCAGCATTCAAGCAGTCTGTCCTCTTCAGGCACTACCCATAGTGGAGAGTTGGCTAAGTGTATCCAGGAGTGTGTAAGATGCTCACAGCTAGCAAACTTCATTATTTCATACTGAATTTGTAATATATGTCTATTGAGTCTGTTAATTTCACACATTACCCTGCAGTTGTTGCATTTCCAATTTTATTTGCCGTAGTTTGTATTCTGCAATTTTCTCTTCTTTTGTTTTTGGAACAAACCTGTAAACAGTCCGAAGACACTAGTGTTCCGCCCCAGTTAACACAAAAAAAGGAAAGAAAGAAAGTATGTTAAGTACTGGATCACTAGTGTGTCCACATTTCAGTGAGAGGAACCACACGCTGAATCTGTGAAAATCTCACTTTACTCCCCAAAAACATTTCCATAGCAACTAGCTCAGTCTCTTCCACTTCAGCTTCAGAAAAAAAATGTTTCAGATCAGAGTAGTTGTTTCACTTTCAGAAAATAATACTCCACACATCAACACTTAGGAATCAGAGTCGTTCAGTCGGTTCACAGTCAAATGTAGAGAATCAAGTAAGATAATCTGCTTAAGAGTTGGCCAAAAGGATGAAGGCGCCAGTAGAATTGTATCCTTATAGATCAATTCAGCCACTTTTCTCCTTCCTGTTTATTTTTATTATGAGTTATGATGCGTGAAACATATGCATTGTTAGTGAAGACATTTTATTTAGGTCTTGCTTCAGAAGTTCCTATTTTTTCCACAGGAAATGCAAAACCTGTTCATGCATGTATAGTTCTTTCTTACATGAGAGTAATAAAAAAATAAATGCTGAGGTTGTAGAGTTCAAGCTTAGAGGGGCCTTGATATGTATGTATGATGAAGGGTGTATATCTTTAAACATCCCAGTTGCATGCAAGATAGTTCTCTTTGGAAATTAAACATTTAAAGAAATGGGGACAAATTATCAAGACTGTAAAGGATAGAGCAGGATGGAAGGTGACAATTAATTTATTTACAATGGGGGATGCAAGGAATAGATAGCCAGTAAATGGAGTGGAAGAAGCATGGCAAAAAATTCAAAATGTACTTGCACAGAAACTGAAGTTTTGACCTGGGCCAAAGGTGAAGAAAGAGCTTAAGTGTGAGACACAGAATTTGCAGCATGTAAAACTATCAGTAGAACAGATCTGTTCATTAATGATATAAATTTCTGTGTTTCATTTCCTATGTGATTTTAAAAAAAAGGGGATACACACAGGAAACGTAATATATTACGTGAAATCTAGTTCGTGCATCATTATCAGTTTCATCGACCAACATTGGGATGCACACTGTGTCAAAAAGTTGCGCTGTCATAGCCTTCCCTGAAACTGAGCAGGGGAAGCTGCCTGGAATGTCAGAACAATGGACCCCAATCCCCCAAGAGCATTATGTGTTTTAGCTGCCTAATTTACAAACTACTTATATATGATATGTGTATTTACGTCACATTTGTAATGCTGTATAGCACTAAACCATGCAAAACTCTCATACCTCAAATATTAGATACATCATTATTATTATAAAAAATTTACCCTTGAAAACCGGAGTTAAAATGTGTTTCTGAAAATTTAGTGATGTTTTGTCTGATGTGATTTTTTTTCAGCTGATTACAGAAATGTTATGCATCCAAGTCAGGTCTTTTATCTGTCTTTTTCTTTGAAGGTTTTCAGAATAGAGATTAGATGCAAGCCCCACAAGAAAATATGATTTCCATTACACAACAATTTAATTGATGTTGTATTTACTGAATCCAGCAGATTTCAGTGGCAGCACCGGGTTGGCAGGATATGGTGCATCCATATAATGACCACCCAGGCTTATAAAAGTGACTGATCCATTTCACATTTGAACTGTTGTGTCCTTCTGTGATGTAAACATCCTTTATGCAAACATCCTTCTTATAAACAACTGTTATAGCTACTATAAGTTTAGACTACTTCAATGCCTAACTGAATTGCCCCCCTCCATTGTTCATATCCGTTATGCAAGTAGCTACAGTAAAGTTTATACTAGCTCAAAGTCTGAACTCTGTCTAACTTGAAGCAAATAACAGCTGTCATAACTCTCTGTAAAGAGTCATCTCCAAGATTTCTGCCTTAAAATTTTGGTCAGTTCCTCATAAAATTTTTGTTTTACTGGCAAATTACTGGGATGATCCGACAAATTAGTAAATAATGTCATACATTTGAGTTTCTGACTTCATGTCCTTTAGAAAATTTATTTTAATACACCTCCTGTTATTCTAGCAACTTTTTAAGTTCATAAGTGGAATATTTAAAATCTATCCCTATTTTTGCAATTGTTTACCCCGTTTTGTAAGCCTTTGTCCAGATATCTTGGGCTAAGAGGTTAAGAGGTATGGGGGAGACCTGAGGTGCGATTCATACTGACCAGGGAATATTTGCCTGGAATGCCAATGAACTTCCTCTTCAATTGTCAATAAGTGCAGTAGGCTCTTTTATTCACCTGAGCTACCACCAGCTCAGGCAGATGGGGCCTTGGTTTATTTCATCTGAAGCATGGTACAGGACAGCACCATCCATCCTCATGCTAAACTGCAGTGTCAGTAATGAAAAAAATAAATCCCATTACCTGGGTTAGGAAAACAACCTACATCCTTCTGGTTCTGCAGCATCAAATCCAGATAAGCTACCTATTGTGTCCTTGAAACCATAAAACAAGTTTCTGAAATGGAGGCCATGCTCCCCACTGTACCCCACACACTCATGAAATCTGCCGAATCCTTTCCAATCTTCTAATTCATATATCTACATTAAGGATCTTCACACCTCTGTGGTAAGTTATTAACCAATTCATCTGAACCCAGTGTGGTCTTGCAAGCAACCAAATCAGATCTGACAAAATCAATTGTTCAGTGCACAAATGAATATCTGTTATGAGCCAGTTCTTAAATGTGAATTGCTATACTCGTTGGTTTTGTTCTTTAACCTAAATTCCCAAATGGAAAACAAAGATGGAGTTTATTTTGAAAGATAAACAGTAAGGCAATTTTCTTGTGAAGGGGAACCATATATATATATATATATATATATATATATATATATATATATGTATATATATATATATATATATATATATATATACAGAGAGAGAGACAGAGATGGATCTAGAACTAATGCTCGACTACACGTTTCCACAAATCGGAAATGGCCGAGCACAGTTTCGCAAAAGTGCTTTTTCACTGAAAAATCACTTTTGCGAAACTCAAGTAAAACAAAACACCTAACAACATTAAAAAAAAACAATAGTTGTTGTATCTTTCGGCTTTTCCCGGTTAGGGGTCACCACAACGGAACTCCGGTCCGCTAATGATTGGCAGTAGATTTTTACATGCCGAGTTGCCAGCCTTGACGCACAACCTTCAATGAAGGTATGCCCATTCACGCATGTCTCCACACAGAAGACGCTTTAGCTGAGAATCAAACAGGACAACATCTTACTGTGAGATGACAATGCTACCGCAGCACCCTAACCATGTTTAAACAGGGGAGCAAGCCCCCCTGCAACACCCATCTCACACCTGTGCCCCCACGCCCCCCTACTTTTATATTCTCACTCCAAGATCACACTACAGTGGGGAAAAGGGAATATTCCCTTATCCCCACTGTGCCACAATCTCAGCAACAAACATTTCCTGATGGGTTTTTTTTTTGTTTTTTTTTTGTTTTTTGGGGGGTTTTTTAGTACAGTTTTGTGAATGAGCTTTTTTCGGTGAAAAAGAACTTTCGCGAAACTGTGCTCGGCCATTTCTGATTCGTGGAAATGTGTCATCGAGCATTAGTCCTATGACGCCACACACACACCCACACACACACACACAATATATATATATATATATACACACACACATACATACATAACTAAAAAACACTCGAGCAATGGGATTGGAACCAGAACCAAAACTCAAAAAACCAACCAATCCTAGGTATGACTGACCACTCCACAACTAGTAGTCCAAAGAAGAATGAAATTTATTCCAAGATACACAAAAGTTCTGCTCAACTACAGTTTATGAAACTTTGATAAAGTCTGTGAAGAATACAGATGAAAGCGCTCACTTTACTACTGTTGGGGTTATCATTGTATTCTATACCATTGTGGTTGAGCAGAACTTTTGTGTATCTTGGAATAATTGTCGTTCTTCTTTGGACTGCTAGTTGTGGAACGCTCAGTCTTATACCTAGGATTGGTTGTTTTTTTTGAGTATATACATACATACATACATACACACTTACAGACACACACTCACCTCCCACACATATCTATATCTATGTCTATCTATATATATATATATATATATATATATATATATATATATATATATATATATATATATATACATATATACATTTATAGACACACAGTCACACACACACACACACACACACACACACACACACACACACACACACACACACACACATATATACTAGCTGTACCCGCCATGCGTTGCTGTGGCTCAGTCTGGTTAAATGGAAAAGAAAGAAAAGAGAAAGTGCACGTTTCTAATATGTTTAATTTCACAATGCTTGTGGGTATACAATATTTTTTGTTGTTCCATTGTCTGTGCAGATATAGAGATTGTCTGGTTTGCCGACTCTAGAACACACAACATATAATTGTCCATGTGAGAAGCAATCTGTGTGTGTAGATCTAAACCGCACAATTCTAAAGATTGGCCCTGAACTTTGTTGATGGTGATTGCAAATGCCAATCAAATTGGGAATTGCAATCTCTTAAATTGAAATAGCATATCCGTTGGAATCATAGGAATGTGAGGAATGAGGACATCTTCACCTTTGAAACGTCCTGTCAAGATTGTTGTTTCTATGACATTGCTCATTCATTTTTTTACTGCAAGCCGCGCGCTGTTGCAAAGCTTTGGCTGGTTGATATTTCGCAATATGATAATTGGCACGACGATTTTCAATTGCAGTGCATGCGCTGGCATCCCTGGCAGATCGAGTGAATTCAAAAATTCTGTTGGATAATTAACCGCTTCATCTGCTTCCATAACAGTGTAGACGGACTTGCATGTAATTGGCTCACTTTGAATGTTAGACTGAATAATATTAAGTTCGTAGACATCTTTGTTCTTGGCCGCAAGAATAGCTCGTTCAGTCAGCCAGTCGTGATTCGTATAATTAGTTTGAATATTGGGAAATACTTTTTCAACCAATTCTTCTTCTTTTGACGTCACTAAATTGCAGAAGTTATGAGGCAATGAAATTCGTCCTGAGGTCAGATCAACCGACACCTTTCCGTTCCCAATTTCCAGCAAATTAATTGCCTCACTCCTTCCTTTGTTTTATCTTCCTGTTCAGAGTTCATTTCTCCACACAATCTTGTTAACTCTTCTATGAATTTTCACTAGCAACGTTTTTATGAGGTACAAGTGGTCACATTATTCAGTATTGTTGATGTGATATAATAATAATCAATACAAAACAGTAGGACTTCACCTCACTTACAGATGATTCCCTTAAGGATACATCCCATCTCTTGAGTATATACCCCAGAACCCTGGTTGAATTCATAGTTGCCCTCTAGACAGAGACCAATGTTTGGGACATCAGTAGTCAGACTTTCTAGATCTTTTTTCTTTTTTTTAAACACTTTGTGGGTCCCATGTCCCATGTTTGACAAACCCCTACATTTTAGTTTTTTTTCTGATCAACAGTGTATTCTTTGCTATCAAACCTAAGTTACCCAACAGCAGACAGTCTGTTCACTTTTGTGAAGTCCTCCTGTGGGCACTGTACTTTTCTTTGACATTGTCTGCCCTTTGACAGAGCTTGATGGCATCTGTCATTGATCACATCTTGCCCTTTGGGACATCATAAATGGACATTTGAAAGGATGATTATTAGCACTGCTGCCTGAATGCCCAGGCGGAATTACTCTATAGGTAATAATTTGGTTTTATATCTTGCCTCAAAGCATTCTACGCACCTATAGCTCCTTGATTCAGGTTCAGACTCCTATGTGCGACTGAATTCACATCCCAGAAATGTTTTTGTCATTATTTCTTACTGCCAAGGTATTAAGTATGATGTTACTGAGTCTGTCAGTGATATTCAGAAAGAGACACAGCTAGGATTTTCATAATTGTGCAACAGCTTCTAGAATGTAGCTTTATTCCATTGAAAGTACAGCACCCCCCCCCCCACCCCCACCCCAGCCTAGGCAGTGCATATTTCTGGACCAACTACCTTTTTTATACTGAAGATAAAAGTTCCTGAAATAAGAGGCTTAAGCAAAAAGAAAAAAAAATTAACAACCAGGTATTCTGAAAAAAAAAAGCTAACTGACAAACACGGAGCTGTAAACCGTTTATTTTATTTTATTATTTGTTAAAAGCACTAAAGCACTGATCTCCATGTATCTTTTTGCAGACTCATCTCAAGAGCATTGGTTAAGTTACTTGCTCAGAATCATTCATTTAGGCAATGGAGATTGAGGGAATCCAACCCCTGACCACTGGACCACAGGAAACAACGTGTTAACAGCTCCCTAATTTTCTTTGCCAATAATTAATTCACCGTAATACATCTACCACATTCACCACAGATAACCATGATACATGTAATAGTTTTTCATGTAAAGTTTAACTCATTTCTTTGTATAAAACAAAATTCATTTTCAAGCAGTGTACTCCATGGTATATATAGCACATACCTGTGTATGCCCATAGGTCCTTATATGCAGTCTGTAGTTTCCATTTCATCCCATAGATTTATTCTCAAATGAATTACCACCTAAGCTAGTTTCTAGGCCAAGGGCAAGCAATCCTTTTTGAGCAAAGTACTAAAAAAAATCACGACATTCAAGTCCCATACAAATAGATTACAAGAGTAGAGAAGGGAGTGGTATTTCTCATGCTTAGGTATGTTTATATATTTTAAATACATTGACTGTATTTGTAGTAAATTAAAGTAGATACATTTACCAATGTTTACAAGAATTGCTATCAGAAAAAAAAGACAAATAAATAGATAAGGTAAGGGTATGGTGTCACTGGTTAAGATGCTTCCCTGTGCCAAACAAAATGTGATTGAACACTGCTCTTCAGTACTGGTGAGGAGGATTGTCTCTCCCTGCTCTAGACTCAAACCCCCAGCCTCTTACATGCCCCAGCAGTCATCTTTAGCACACACTGAAGGTACGTTTGTTTCAATTTTAATTAAGAAAAAATCTGTCTGTAAATGTTGCTGCTTCCTGTTAGCTAAGGTCATGGTTGAAAACAGTCTTTGCACCAGTTTACCCATTTAATTAAATAAATAAACAAATAATAAATAAATACAATAACTGTTTCAGGATAATTTTTGCCAATGAGTGGGGTAAAGGAACCTGTCTGTCATATACTTTATGCTTGGAATTAGATGGTTCTGACACCAGTGAGTTTCTTATAAAAAGAAATGACTAAGTCTAGAAAAAGGGTATAGTGCTTTCTGATATGGGTTAGCATATTCAAGAAACTGGATATGGACTGGGAAGATATCTCTGTCAACAGTAAAATCATAGATTTCAGGATATATGTAAAGAGCTGGGAGGATATTAGACACCCAGGCAAAGAATGTCAATCCTGCCAATGAACAAACAAAAAGACATTGCAAAACACCCTGGAGAAAAGTGCCCTTAAATGACATTGTCAAGAAGATAAGAAACAATAATATAATTTATTTAAGCACTTGAAGCTGAATGTACATATATGGGAGGAAGGGAACAGAAATTAAATAGGTAACCATTTCTTCTTTCTTCATGACAAGAAAACAATGGGCAGTTTTTGTATGATTGGAGAAGATGTGTATATTTAGGTCAGCAGTGACCCTATATGGAAGTAGAAGACAACTGAAAGTGGGGCTACTGCATTTTAGCATATACAAGTCATTAGAGCATGCACATATGTGCGGTGCAGTGGTGCAGTGGTTGCATTGTTACCTCACAGCCAGAGGCTCTCTGGTTCAATTCTGTGCTGGGGTGCCTTCTGTGTAGAGTCTGCATGTCCTCCCTGTGTTCATGTGGGTTTGCTCCAGGTGCTCTGGTTTCCTCCCACATTACAAAGACATGTCTGGAGTGTTTCTCCCCAGGCCTCCATTGAAACTTGGCTTTGTTCCAAGTTGGACTTTCCTGGTAAACAAATGTTAAATACAGTAAATAAAATAGGTGGTATTACCAACACTCTCAGTTAAATAGCTACTACAGTTGTGCTTTTACATGAATGCTATTTACAAAAGTTACTGTATTTGGTACAAGGACTCTAGACCTTATACAGTTCAAAAGCTAGTGTACTTGTGCTTTTACACAAGTATTTATACAAATCACTTACACACAAAAATACCACCACTGTTTATTCACATATTAATACTTATTACATAGCTGTCTTAACAGATCATTCCAGATGTATATTGTTGAGTGTAGTCTGATTTTTGCCAGGCTTTCAGGCACCAATTCCCTAAAGCTGACATTATTTACTGCAATAATTACACACATTTTTGCTACTGAAGTGTGCTTTTGAAAGTGAGTTAGATTGTAATTTTTGTATTTTGTGTGGTAGAATATTCAATACTATGGGGCAATTTTATACAGTGTTGTTTGTGTTGTTGCCATTGTGTATGGGGGGTCTCTCTAGCTGTAGAGTGTGTGTGTGTGTGTGTGTGTGTGTGTGTGTGTGTGTGTGTGTGTGTGTGTGTGTGTGTGTGTGTGTGTGTATGTGTGTGTGTTCATGCACTCATTGCGAGCATGAGCGAGTGACTGAATCCTGAAATGGACTGGAATTACAGCTAGTATTAGTTCCTGCTTGACACCCAATGCTTGCACAAGATATGGTCCTGTACACTGTGACCTTGAATTGGATAAAGCTGGTAATATAAATGGATGGAGAGACAGATGAGGAGACAGATGGATCAGTGAAACAGATTTTTCACTTTATCACACCATGGGCAGTGGAAGTTTTTTAATTATAGTTTGCACTCCTAGAAAAAATTGCTCCATTCTTATCTGTTAACTTTTGTATGTCTTTTCCTTTATTCTCATCTCTTATGGTATAATTTTGTGTATTCCTATGGAGCATGTTGATTTTTACTAGCATTATACTTAAGTTATATAAGACAAATTGTAAATTAATACTATATATTGCCTGAAAAAGAGTTTCCTTACTCTTTATCTGGTGGTTCATAGGTCACTAACATCATCTCCTCAGCCAGGACATAACAAATGTAGAGCACCATAAATAGCAATCTGTAATTATCTGGCATTCAGGACTCATTAGTCAGAATGCCGGATATGTATGTATTGTTGTTCCTATCCAGATAAGAGGTTCTTTGATGACTGGGACAACTGAACACTTTTTGCTTTCTTAACAGAAAGAGAGAGAGAGTATGATAAAATGCATGCCAGGCAAATGATAATCCTTTTTGAGTGTGAACTTTATCAGGCATTTTTTGTTCATGACTTCCTCAGCCAACAGTTTCAGCTCTTCTTAACTGCATTTTGTTACAACTCCAGTGCTTGCAACTTCACTTCAAAGAGCTTCTTGATAACTTAAGAAACACTGGAAAAAAAACATGATTTACAGGAAAAATTTCACTAGAGCTGATGATACACTTATTGTGGTTGGATTTCCTCATATTTCCATTGTAACCGTGGTAATTAACGTGGAAATATTTACCACCATTGCCAGGACATTGTGAAGTGCTAGCCACGTATGGACTGTTTCCCTGACATCACACTGCCGTTTCTGAAGAGCTGATCAAAAATAAATAGGCAAGCAGCTTAAATCACAGAGATGGGGTATCCATGTTTAGCACTAATGAATGCATGATTCGAGGGAAAAAAAAAGTAAATGAAATACAGACAAATGTGGATGATGACTTGACAAAACCATTTCTGTTTTTTATAGTTTATTCTGAAAAACCATTAATTCTGTACATTGTCCTTAATTTTATGTCACAATTTTCCTGTTCCTTGACTAAAATGTGTTCTCTAACTAAACTAAATACTAATGTGTAAATTTATTCATCAGAAATTTCATCTCAAAATAAATTAACTTTACTGACTTTTTGAATAAATTCTCCTGCCAGCATATCTTTGTCACTGTTAATCTGTGCTCCTGATTCAGAATGCACAGCATAGAAGGATGCAGCCATGATTAAGGCCCAACCGACCTGAGTTCAACCAGTGACTCGGTCACTGCAGCAGCTGGGAAGAGGGGGTGAGAGGGAACAGCTTTTGCCAGCTTGATCACTATGGTAGGAAGGATGGTATTCTCAGCATTATCAGTCAAACACCGTATTCACTGGTCATTTTAAATGCCCTCTGTAGACTGTGAAACATACACTGTCTCAAACTCACAGGCATAATATTTCCTGGATTTTATTGACACAAACACCTTAGAACAGACAGTGCATGCTCAAGCAAGATGATCAGAAATACTGGATCTAGTGCTCACCAACACGGGAGACTGTTGCACCCCCCCCCCCCTCCGGTGCCATGTCTTCACTAGTGAGGTCAGATCATAAAGCTGTCTCATTCAAAGTAAAAAAGCAACCCAGATAATTCAACTAAACTAGTAACAGATGGCAACTATTCAAAGGTAAACTACATCCTATTATGTGGAGATATATCAAAATTCAAGGCTCCCTATAACCTTAAGACCACAGATATTTATGGAGAATTATTCACAGAGTAAATGGCTGCACAGAATCTGCCGTACCTAGCAGAAATAAATACAAAACAAACACTAATAACAAACCCCACTGGTGGAATTCTTACGTAAACGGGGTATATAAGAAAAGAAGAAAAGTCTTGACCAAAATAAGGAAAAGCAACTCCCTTAAAGGCAAGTGCTCTATCATACAACTAAGCAAGACATTTAGAAGTATAATTAATCCAACAAGGCCAGCTGTGATTTCAAGATAGCCTCACAAGCTATGGACAATCAAAAGGCCTTCTTCAGCTATGTACAGAACTTTAGAGGTAACATATCACCTTCACTGATCAGGATGACATAACCAATCTACTGGCTGATAAATTCAGCTGAAACTTTACTCCCCCCACCCCCCCAGCTCCACCAGGTGAAATACTCTCCAACATACTTCCTCCAGCTATCAGCAGGGAACAGGTGGTGGCAACACTTGCTAAAGCCAAGAAAACCACCCCACATGGGTCCCAATAACATCCTCAGTTCCCTCCTAAACAGTCTAAAACATGAACTAGCAGGACCACTTGAGGCAGTTTTCAACTACAGTTCCAAGTGAATAAAGGACTGCAACAGTGATTCCCCTCAACAAGGGCAGACCATCAGCTGTCCAAGGGAAATACAGACCCATCAGTCTAATTAGCCTTATATGCAAAGCCATAGAATGAAAATGCCAAAGAAAGTGTGATTACACAGTAGCTAACAGAAATTCCAGGATTAGAAGTTGGTATAACTATAGAAATAAGTAAATAAAGAAATAAACGTTGTGCTGCATCACAGGGCAGTGGTCAGGATGAAGATGAGGATTGTAACCATCTGTTGTTTACTAGGATTTGAGTTATTGAAACTGCATAACTGACAGAGACACCTTTCTGCTAAGTAATCTGATCTTTAAAATCCTAACACAAGGCTATTGCCCAACACTTAGTAGAACAATCCAAGTCAGGGAATCAAACTACACACTTAGAAACAGCCAAGAATACTCTTATCTTTGTTTTCTGACCTAAAATTCTCTAAAATCCAATCCAAAGGGCAAACAGGTCACACAGATAAGCCATTCAGTAAAAAAAAAACCACAATCAAGTCCCAGCCAAGCTAGAGTCTTCACTGTGCAATACCTTAAACCTACTGTAATGGAGGCCCATGTTATATACGCACGCGAACCCCCTTAAGGACATAAGGACATACCAGTGCTTTAGCAATGTGGTTTCTGAATGCCCATTACCTTTTATGTTTTACTTTTTAAGTCTTTATGGGTATAAACAGGCCAATAAAGCCAAACCACACCAGTTGTATGAATGGCTCGCCTTTTTTGGCCTCGTCAGTACTACATAAGTGCATTACTGACTAGTACAATATCATGATGGGGTGGCAACAACATATCTGAAGAATGTCTACATTCTGTCTCTGCTAGCATGTACATTCTACACTGACTTTGTTCACAGCAGGAGCGTTTCTAGGCTCAGAGACAGGTTCATCCTCTATGAGTCTTTGATGGGCAGTTCTCCTCACAGGCTCTCCAAGGCCAATGCACATAATATAAGGTGCAGATCCAGAACAACTCACACTTATGCAAAGGATCCATATTTTATTTGTATATTTTTTCTTTACCTCTTACTAAGTGAGTAGGTGGGCTGGCCTGTGGTCACTTTTTAGTTTTACTGTTCATTTATTTGTTTATTTGCTGTAGTAAAGTGTCATCATCAGTCCTAAAGTTCTAGCGAGCCTTACTCTTAGCAAGTAGTAGACTGCAAGTTAAGAGGTGACTGTCAATGTAGGCAGGAAGGCTGCATTCAACACTGTGATTGTAGCACTGCTGTTCTCCAGAAAATGATTATTGCATTACAATCAATCCTGTGCCCCTATAAATTCATATTCACATAGGTCTGTCATTAGAAGTTGGCCTATTTATATTTCTCTGAGAAAATCTCCCATCATTATGCAAAACGTATGGTCTGCTTGGACTTTGATATACTAACTAGTACAGTGTTATCAAGATCTTTAAAGCTGTCTGCCAACCTTGGCCTTTTTTCTGTCTTCTAGTAAAGTAAGCTAATCTGGGCAATTTTATTGTACAAAATGAGATTAATAGTAAAGAATACACAATGCTCAATTATATAATTTCTTCAATGTGTAAAGATATAGTTCAAAAGTAAAGCTGTTTAAACACTGTCTTTAAACTTATTAAATATCTTTAAAACAGTACAGTTATTGTCTCATAATTACATAATGAATGCACGCTGTGTAGGTGATTATGCCAAAGTGACAGTGCTAATGTCTATAACTGATGTGGTTTTACTCTACCCCTTTTATCATTTCCATATTTAGGTAAAGAAAAATGAAATGCGGTGTCTGCACTCGGCCACAGTGTTTATTCTTTCATAAATTACCAACATTAAGAAGTGACTTGAGTCTGCCAAATGTTCTACTTGTGCGTCTCAGCCATGTAAGTGTCTGGGAATGTCCTATATTTTTTATAGTAAGTGATGGCAGAAAATATACAGAAATAAAATAATGGCAAGTGCAGGATACTGTGATAATAAAAATGGAGATGAACTACTAAAAGACAGTGAAAACACAGGAAAGAGAAAAAGTGCCTTAAAATAAAAAGAAATCCAAGAAGCAGAATAGAAATCTAATCTGAAAAAGCTATAACATTAATGCATTCTGTAGCATCAAAAAACAAATGCATAAATGTCATAGATATTCCTAATGCCAGTGCATTGCCCTGTATAGCAGAATGATTTTCTTAATTTAAAAACGTGGCAGTAAGACAGCATAAGAACACGTATTTAGTTACTACAGGTCATAGGTAAGTGCTAGACTAGCTGCCCTTGTAGACCGCTTTAAGCCAAGCCAATTTTTTTTTCAACCCTCACATTGCAGTATAGCATAGGGGCTGCACTCTTGAGAGTATGGTCATTTGAATGACAGATTAAACTGAGGCCAGGCCGTATGAGCTGGTTATGGCTCAGATGGATGTAAATAATCTTATGGCATGTATCAAAAAAACAGGTTCATAGCTTCGTAGAAAGTTACTAGGCTAACTGCCCTAGCACCCTTACAAGACTGCCATATTTATCCCGAGTTGCCCCAATTGTTGGTGGTTAAGTAAGTGAATTTCATAGAGGTAAGGATCTATGGTAGTTAATAATGACGCCCTCTGTTCAGACATGGTCGCCAACTCAGGTGTGATTTTGCAGTTGCCCATCCATTGATCTAGGTTGCTTTTGAAAAGGGTCAGGGAGGAGCTCAGTTTCATGTGACTTTAAAGCTTGTTCCAGAGAAGCGGCAGTCTCTGGGAGATACATCTCTCCAGCATGACCTGTTCAAGTCAGAGGCTAGGTATCACAGTATCATAAGCTCCCAGGTGCTGTTGCCAAATTTCTCCTAGTCCATATGTATACTACCTCTGGTTTCCCTTAAAGACTTCCTTTGCCTACTGGGAGTAACCTGGTTAACAAAGTATAAACAAAGTAAATAGTTATTAAATAAAAATAAATAAATAAGACTTCACACCTGCTGAACTTTTGCAGATGCTGAATTCAATGTCATCTTACGTAATCACCTGACATAGACTGATCACTATACCTGTTGTTACTGTATTTATCCAATAAGAACAGTTCATTCTTTAGTTATTTCCATCCTAAAAATTAATGTAGTGCCAAGCAACATTCAACAGTTGCTAACTGTGTGATATTACTGACTCTGTGTTTTGTCACCTCTTGTGTTGCATTGCCTAGTTATTGTTCAATGTTAAGCAAATATTATGGTGATATTTTAGATTAGGACTCACTTTCTTTGGGACACAAAGGCAGTGGGTGGCCACAATTGTAATGGCAGTAGCTGATGATGTTAGTAAGCAAACGTTGCAAGGTATACGCTGAGGAAAAATTACAGTATGCTCTTCAGTAGAATTTCTTCAGAGATAGCTGGTAATTCTCCCCCACACACATCTAAAATGTTTTGAGAATATCATTGTCACACAAATCAGTTGAATTTTTCAAAGAAGGGCTTGTGCTTCATTATTCACCCTTAGTCTGATCTCCCTCCTTTAAGAACTAGCAGGCATGGCCTTCCTTACAAAGCTTTTTGATATGGATGTTGTGACATTTAGTTCAAACTAAAGGTTAAGATACCATTTATTCTCAGTCTTTGTATAGGCTAGAACCTGTTGACCTGTTCAGTAAATTTAAGTCATTCAAATTATTCCATGGGGACAGCTGTAGTAAAACTTTGCCATAAGAACTAAATAAACAACTGCTGGAACACTGTCTGGTATGTGTATGTGTGATTACTCGACTAAATCAGAATGATTATGACGTTTGTGAGGCACCGCTCTGAAATTTAAGTGCATTAAATATATACCAAAAAGCTTCAGCAGTAGCAGCAGTTAGTAGTGGCCCTTTAAGTGGGCGGAAACATCAACACATTATATATGACAAGTCAGGTAGTCTAGACATGATGTGCAAATGCAAAAGATGAATTGCAATCTAAAAATATCGTCAGTATGATTACTGCTTATGTTAGGTCATGTCTGAAAAGGGTATATGACCCAACCCACCAATAAATAACTTTGAATATTAAGTCTTTAGTGAACATCAGAACTCAACACTGCTTTCTCACCTCAGTCAACAATGTTCTCTACTGCAGATCTGAAACTTATTTCTGTGTGTGCACGCTGTGTGTGTGTGTGTGTGTGTGTGTGTGTGTGTGTGTGTGTGTGTGTGTGTGTGTGTGTGTGTGTGTGTGTGTGTTCTCACCTGCCTTGTATAGTAGTTCACCCATCTGTGCAGAAACTGCCAAATAACCCTCTAGTAATGATTTCACCGTGTTCTGTTAATGGGTTCTGCCTGAACAAATGTTACTTCAGTATAAATAATATCAAAGGTTTACTCCTTGATATATTGTGGCAATAGCTGGCCCATGTTTCATCCTGCTTACTTCTTCATGAGAACAGAATTCAGATGCTAGTATATATGGGGGAAAATCCCACTTTGTCTTCAAGAACCATCTGTAAATTATCTCCCACCAATTCTTCAAGAAATGAACTTTTCATACAAAAGTAGCAAAGTGTGTGTGGGCGCACGTGTGTGTGTGTGTGTATGTTGTGCATGTATGCACCCACATATGTTGTGTGCGTGTGCGCACGCGCGTGTGTGTGTGATTGCCCTGGTGTATGTTTTGTGTGTGTGCATCCACATATGTTTTGTGTGTGTGTGTGTGTGTGTGTGTGTGTGTGTGTGTGTGTGTGTGTGTGTGTGTGTGTGTGTGTGTGTGTGTGTGTGTGTGTGCGAGCGTGTGTTTGATTGCACATGTGTATGTTTTGTATGTGTGCATCCACATATGTTTTGTGTGTGTGTGTGTGTGTGTGTGTGTGTGTGTGTGTGTGTGTGTGTGTGTGTGTGTGTGTGTGTGTGTGTGTGTGCGTGTGCATGCATGCATATGTTTTGCGTGTGTGCGTGTGTGCGTGTGTGCGTGTGTGTGTGTGTGTGTGTGTGTGTGTGTGTGTGTCTGTGTGTGTATAGATGGGAGTTGACACTATTTCCACTAAAAGTGCCAGATCACCTGTCTGTATTATCAAGTTCCTTCATTTACTACAAAACGATGCTGCAAGTTGTCCTTCTCTGCCCTCTGTGAGCACATAGACAGCTAATAGTTAATCAGCTTAACTGGGTACTGGTCAAAGAATGAATCAGCCTTGTCATTTACAAGCTAGGTTACAAGGTACTCTGACAAACACCACCCACCCCAACCGGCCAAATATTTCTCAGTGCTTGGACTCCCAGCCATCTTCAGGTCATGTGGGTATCATACTACTACTACTACGTAACCTTCACATACTAAAAGAACTAAAAACAAGGCCGGGGCCACCCTTTATCCTTTAAGACCGAACACTGTGCAATTTTTTCAGATCATGTACACAACAGCAGTAAGTTAACAGCCTTCAGGTAGGATAAAAAAATTCATCCTGGCATAGCACACAAAAATACAGAATGCAGGTAGGCAATGGTTATTTTATCACTTTCTGTTCAGTTTATCTAATATGACTAATGTATGTTTTTTCTACTTTAAATGGGTGTCAATTTATTAAATGTAACATTTATGTTTATTCTTCAAATTACTACTTGCCTAAGAGGTATAGCATTTATGCATACTCTACCGTGCACAACCCCAAATAATTTGTGTACCACTGTCTTTTTAAGCCACATAGCTGTAGTTGTATCCAAAGAAAGTCCTTCGGATAGTCTTACATTTTCACATTAAAAATAAATAATAATGTTATTAGCAGTCATTGGTCATACTAGCCTATACAAAACATACCTCCAAGTGTGAACAGTTGGGGGTCATGTAGAAACGCTACAGAAAATAAACTAGATCATTAAACATTTGCTTTATTGTCACAGGTGGGGGAAATGTGGTGCCACAGGGACATTTATTTTCAAAACAAGGACTGGAGAACATTTGGCATTTCCTTAGTTTCCTAGTTAAAGTTCTTCCTGTCTGGAAAGTGAACTTAATCACTTCGCCTCTCACACTGCCAGTTCAATAAATAACAAGCTGTTGTGCTGTCGACAGGTAGCGTCCACTATAGCAGGTGCCAAAATAACACACCATCCTAAGGAAATGATTTCACTCCCTTCCTTCTCTGGTTGTACTTAACCCTACTTTACTTAGGGAAACTTTATGAGTTGTGCAACAGTGTTGGAGCCACAGAAACCATTACTACTGTCCACTTCAGTGGGATGTATTTTTAATTTGTGCATCAAGGTTTTGTTTTTCCTGTCAGTATGCAGACTGGCTTGATGAGTATTTATTTTCTTTTGCAAAAGACATCTGATTCTGCAGAGGGATTTTGCAACTTGTTACACAGTAGAAGTAAACTGTCATCCAGTCAGTGAGGCCATCATTTTTATTTTATATAAAATGCTATGAAAGTAATATTTTCTCCTGTAGTTTACTGTTTACTTAGCAACACAATGCAGTTAAATGTTAAATGTTTCCTAACCTCAAAGCTCAGAAAAATAAATGGTTTGTTGGTGTGTTAGTTTGTTATCTTACAACTGTTCCATTTTCAGAATAAAGCATTCTGTTTTGGCTGGCCTATTACAACTTTGACAACTTTTGTCATACAGATGTTATCAATGGTTCCCACAATGCTTCACTTTTGCTAAAAAATACTGACTTGCATGGGTTACCCACAACTCGTGTTATGGGTAATAATGTTATTCAGAGGTAATACATAAGAAACTACACAAACATTTATGTCAAAAAGCTAAAGATCTTCAACAAGAAAATGTTGTTGCTTTACATTTTGGTGGCTTTTTGCCATTCTATATACATAACGATGCTGTGACTATTCTGTCCTGTGATTCAGTAAAATGCTTGCAATTTGTATGTTGTATCCTTGGACCTGAGGTTAGCCTCCAGTGTTCTAAATGTAACTGTTGCTTTGCTACTCTTAAGAATCTGTTAGATCAACATGCTTAGTTAACAGCTGTTTCAGTTTATATTAACTTGGTAATATATTACTTTCTGCTGTAGGGAAAGTCATCATACCAAATGTAAGCATATTAACAGTTTGTTTTCCATCTTAGTCTCCCTCCTGCTCATCTACATACTAATTCTATCTCTTGCCTTTCTTCCTACCTCCTAGCTATCTCCTCAACCTGTACTATAAGCAGACAACCCTGTGCATGGTGCAGACATAGTGCTTCATAACCCAGAACTGAGAACAAGCCAAAACCACCTATAAAGACTGAAACTAGGTATGCTAATAACTAATGTTAAGCTATAATCTAATTACGCTACCTGTTTGTCTCTCCAGCTACTTGTATCAGTAGGATAATTCTACCCATTGTGAGCACGTTATCACGAATGCCAGACTCCATTTTTTTCTGGCCTGATCTTCCCTCCCAGCTCACCCACTCCTGTCTGTTCATTTCTTTACTTAATAAAATTTATCCCTGACACCATCTTTAACAGGCTCTCTACAATAGTCCTATACTGACTTCTCATTTTTTGCTTGTCCCTCTCCTTAATTCCCTGACACAATTACAGTATTTTTCCCTCCCACAGCAACCTGAGGCTCCCCTTTTTATAGAAACAAAGGAAAAAAAACGAATTAACTATTGAACTAAACCAATAAGAGATTGAACAAGAAAGGATCATTTTTATTTAGCTTCTAGCTTGCCTATCAACCCTTAACTCTGGCTGATTTTCTTCCTTAAACTGGATTGTTCTGGCCGAATCTTCTCTCATACCATTCCTCTGTCCCAGGTGTAGCCCCGCTTCATTCGCCCTCACTTTGCTTGGACTCACTTCACTCTTCTCCTACCCCCATTCCCACAAACCCCCCATATCATTTCCTTTATACCTAACCACTATTTCTTCCCTCTCTTCAACTCCTCCCCGTCCTCTATCCTAGCTAACACCCACAGCATACTGTTAACCTACATCACCTTATCACAGCCTATTCCTACTACACCCCTGTTTCAATATTCCCACCCTTACCACGTTATGTAATCCCTCCATAAACTCTTAACCCCCTCACCCTAGTATAGCCCTCTCCGCCTCTCTAAACATGCCAAACGTAATCATCTATCTATAAAACCCCTACCTACGCCCATTCAACCTACTTTACTTACCCTCAGCAATCCATAGTCATCTCTGCAACTATCCTTCAAATGAATACACTATACCCTAAAATTAAAATCCCACCATCCAATCTTCCTATATCCAAACACAGGACAAAATATGTAAACAACCACCAACAAAAAAATTAAATCTAACTACTGCCCAAGAACTCTACTCTTATCAGGTGACATCCATCCAAACCCTGGTCCTACTACTAAACCCACCACTTCACAAAATAACACCCCCAGTTCTAATCAACCACCCATACCTAATAACAAACTTTCCTTCCATTCCATTAATACTCGAAGCATGCTAAACAAACTAAGCCAGTTTCATGCATGGGTACCTCTTCACACCCCAGACATTATCACTATAACTGAAACTTGGCTTAAACCCCAAAACCAAGACAAAGACATTCTCTCCCCCGGCTATAATACACTTCACCAAGATCACCTAAAGAAAAAAGGAGGTGGCGTTGCTATAGTCTACTCAAATTACCTCATTCTCTCCCTTCCTAAACAACCAGTTCCCTCCTTTGCACCTGCTGAAATACTGGTAGCAAACCTTAAATCTAACAACCATACTACCATTACAGTCATTCCTGGGGACGTAAACATTAATTGGCAAAACCTCAACAATCCTAGCCTTTCATATCACATAAGTCCTCACGGATTCACGCAACTAATCTAAACCCACCCATACTAATACCTCCCCTTCTTCAAGCCCCTTCATACATTGGATACTTGTTTCTTATCCCAGCAAATAACGTAATCCAGAAACTCTACCAGATGCCCAAAGTGACCACTCCCCAATAAAAGTGCTCTGATATTCCACCCATCTCCTTAAACCACACCAGCTTATCACCTGCTGTAAACTCTCCAACTTTAACCCAGACACTTTTATAACCTCTATCTATAAAATTAATTGGAATTTCTTTACACAGCTCCCACTCATTGATGCAGCAAATGCATTCAACTCAACTTTCCTTAATATATTAAATTCACTAGCACCACCCAGAAAAATACAGATAAAAGCAAACACCTCACCCTGGTTAACTAAAACCACCCACACCCGTATGAAAGCCAGAGATAGAGCATTGAAAATATGGACCCAAACCAAAATGCCAGCAGACCTGCAAAAGTACAAAGAACTTAGAAACCAAACAAAAAAAACTTATCAACAAAGACAAAAAAGACTTTTATTATAATCCACCAAAAACACTAAACTCTGATCAAAAAAAGTTATGGAATGCCATAAACCAAGTAATTCATCCAGGCAACCAACCTCACCAAATCCATGTCCTGACAAATCACCCTTTGAGACTGGTAATACCTTTAACACATATTTTATTGAATAATTTTCCAAACTGTTTAACCCCAACCTCTCATACAACAACATTCCAAACTTCCCGACACCCCCCTCAACTATGAACTCAGTAAACTCCTTCTCTCTCAAACCTGTTCCCACCAATTATATCAAAATTCTACTCTCAAAGATCAAACCATGCTCTGTATCAGCAGACAATATCTCTTCCTACTTTCTCCAGATTGCTGGACACCCTCTTGTTATCCCTGTTTCTATACTTATTACTCGCTCCATCTCTGAGTCTAAAGTTCCATCCATCTGGAAACAGTTCTACACTCTTCCTATTCATAAAGGAGGTAACTCAACTGAAATAGCTAGTTTTAGACCTATTGCTATCCTCTCCCTCCTCTCTCTAAAGTCCTTGATAAATGTATACACAAACACAAGTTATGCATTATCTCATCCAGGAAAAACTGCTCACCCCTACACAGCATGGTTTCTGACCCAAGCATAGTACACCCACAGCTCTACTATCATTTCTCAACACAATTTCCTTACCCAAAGATGATCATAAACTCATATCTTGTCTATTCCTCGATCTCTCAAAGGCTTTTGACATTGTCTCTCACTCCCTACTACTTGACAAACTTGCAGAACTAAACTTCTCCCCTGATACAGTTGCATGGTTCTCTCGCTATCTCTCTGATAGGTTACAGTCAGTGAGATGGGACTCTGCACTATCTACCCCCCTCTCAGTAAAAACAGGTGTCCCCGAAGGATCCATTCTTGAACCTCTACTATTTAATATCTCCACTAACTCACTTCCCTCCTCTTCCCGCAGTCTAACATAGTCCAGTATGCAGATGACACTACAGTCATCACTATTGCTAGTTCTCCCTCAGAACTCCAAACAAATACCCAGGCATCCTTTAACTCAGTAGAGACATGGCTCACTAGAAACCAGCTCATCCTAAACCCTAAGAAAACAAAACTGTTCTTCTTCTTGCCTAAATCTGCAAATGACATTGCACGTTCCTTCTCCATAACATCCCTTAACAATACTCCTATAGAAGTTGATACTACCACAAAACTGCTTGGCGTCACCATTGACGACCAACTTAAATTCGATCTACATATTAACACCTGTATCAAAAAAAAACACAAAAAGCTTGGTCTCCTGTACAGAAGCAATAAATTCCTCACTACTGAAGCCAGGATTTCTCTCAGCCATGCCTACCTTTTACCTTGCCTAACTTACTGTTCTCAAATACTAACAAATCTAAACTGCTCCCTACTCACCAAATTAGAATGTACCTACCACAAGATAGCCAGATTTGCTGCTCAGCAAACATATAAATCTCACCACTGTGTCTCCCTAAAATACCTGAACTGGCCAAATTATACACTCATTTTATATTATCCTGAATTCTGCCCAAGCCTATCTCCCCTCATTTCGCATTACTCTCCCACCAGGTGTCTCTGTAGTTTTACCCAAGACCTGTTAAAAATTTACAATCCCAAATCCAAAACAGGGCACAACTTATATAGCTACCATCCCTCAATTGCATGGAACAAACTCCCCCTTGAAATAAGGACCCTGACTCGCCCGAAACAATTTAAGTTAGCAAACAAGGAACACTTTAAAAAACATTGGACCTGTCACTGTACGCACCATCCCTGACCCCTACCTACTTTATACTACTGTCAAATTAATTTGTAATACTCTGCATGAACTACTTACCCACTAAACTTTCTTTGTATACTCCAAATCTCCTGCCTTACACTGCTCCCTAATCTTTCGTGTAACCTTCTATCTGCTATATACGATGTGCAACATTCTAGCATCTGTTATATCCGATGTGTAACTTTCTAACATCTGCTATATCTGATGTGTAACTTTCTAGCATCTGCTATATCCGATGTGTAACTTTTTAACATCTGCTGTATCCGATGTGTAACTTTCTAGCATCTGCTATATCCGATGTGTAACTTTTTAACATCTGCTATATCCAATGTGTAACTTTCTAACATCTGCTGTATCTGATGTGTAACTTTCTAGCATCTGCTATATCCGATGTGTAACTTTCTAACATCTGCTATATCCAATGTGTAACCTTCTAACATCTGCTATATCCGATTTGTAACTTTCTAGCATCTGCTATATTCTGCATACTAAAGACTTCTTTGTCAAACTTTTTTGACTAAAACTTATAACTTACTTTAGTTTAATAATCCTGTTGTTTTGAGTACTGCTTTACCTGACCAAAAAATTGTATTTAATCTGTAACTACTAAAATACCATTATTTGTTATTGTTATTGCATTTTACTTTGTTTGGAGCTTTTCTCCCCAGACAACCACCGAAAAAGGGCAATAGCTCAGTCAGACACTCCCGGTCAACAAATGTAAAATAAATAAAATAAATAAATGGGCAGACAGAATGTGTTAATTTCCTTTTCATGGCATTTTCTCTGTCGCCATAACATCAAAGCTGATTTTTAACATTAAGACTCATTTACAAAGCCTGTCACATGCAGCTAGACTGAAAGATCTCAGCTGATTCCTGATTATCCTATGTAAAGCCACACAGAGCCATCATTCTCAAGGTGAATTTATTGCCATCCATGTCTCAAACACATTAGTTACAATTGGCGACCCGATCATAATCCTCTATATTATTCTCAATGCAATTACATAAACCACTGAAAAACGTCATATAAGTTAAAATATAAACAACTGAAAAGCGCTATAGCTGAATAGCAGATTCATAAACAATTGTAAAGTTACATTTATTTATATATTTGATGTTTGTTAACTGGAATTTTGGAGTGGTACAGGACTCTTTTCAACCATTACTTGGGCTGAATGGTAGACAATATTTGAAGCAAATAGAAGGCTAAAAAAATGTGCTGGTACACCTCCATTAGCAAATGTGAATGAATAAATCTTGTTCATGTCAAATGATCTAGAAAGATCATAATGTAAAAACTGGTGATAAGTATAACATTTGAATAAATGTTGTTGTATCTTTCGGCTTTTCCCGGTTAGGGGTCGCCACAGCGGAACTCCGGTCCGCTAATGATAGGCAGTAGATTTTTACGTACCGAGTTGCCAGCCCTGATGCACAACCTTCAACGAAGGTATGCCCATTCACGCATGTCTCCACACAGAAGACGCTTTAGCTGAGAATCAAGCAGGACAATGTCTTACTGTGAGGTGACAACGCTACCGCAGCACCATGCTAAATAAAAATAAGTGTGTGAATTAATAACACAAAATCACTTAACATTTATTTCCTTGTGGCAGCAAGAAATTGTATCGTCACACTGACTGCACCTGCATGAGTAATTACAGTGGTATTAACAGTATATACAGTTTGGACACAAAGTAAATGTTACCATTTACTGTTCAGGGTACTGTTAACAAGAAAAGGTTAAGAAAGGGAAGAGAAAAAGTGTCAGAAAAAGTGGCAGTGTAGGGTGGAAAGGTAGTGAAGCCAAGAATGTGAGGGCATGCTAACATACTTAGTGTTAAAAATGAGGGAGAGAGTCAGAGGAATATGTGAACTATAATTATTTGGAAAGAAACAAGTAGTTCTGTTTGTCTACTGTCTAGTGAAATGTAGAAGCAGAAGCAGATAAGAATGCATGATGAGAAATGAGGCTGGAACAGTTACTTGCTAACAAGATTATGGACAAAAAATGTTATACTGGCACAAGCAAAGCCCTGAGTACAGCTCAGGTGATCCTGGATCCTCTGATGATGTCAATGGCAAAGGAGCAATATGAGGAAAGCTGAGGAAGCAGCTGGTACCAGGTTATGCAGCCTGATGGAAGGATGCATCCCTGGTTTAATGCAAACCTGTCACCTGGTAAAGGTTGTATACCAAGGCAGGATACATCTGGGTCAGGCACATGCTTGAGTCTGCCTCACAATGCATACGCACTAGGCAGCTATTAGCATGCACGCGGCCACCTGCTCACATCATTAAGTTTCTATAGCAGTCCCCACTTTGGTGATGCATACGTGGAGACACGAAGGGATAATTGTAAGACCACAGCAGAAAAACTGTCCCCTGCTATAGGGTAGACATAGTCCTGACTCCAGCCCCATCTCAGCAGTAATAGCAGATGCTGGGAAGAAGAGAAGGGACTAAATACATTATTATTGGGGAAAAATGGACTAGTTGGTAACAGGAGTGGAAAGAGAAAGGGACTTAACTCTGTACCAACAAATAAACAAGACTCACTGGAGGTATAGGTTCCTAGCTCAACATATTTCCAGTCCATGGAATAAGTTAACACTGTAAGTCAAGCATAGTACTGCTTTGTTTCCCTTTAAGGCCAGCCCTGATGATTGTATGGGTAATCATTAATTTACACCAGCAATATTGTGTATGGCCCTGATTAATGCAGGAGGGAAGCACTGTTAAGTGTTTGTAAAGGGTGGCAAGAACTTCTAAGTGTATCAGCTTAAAGGTGTAACTGGCTATACATTGTATGTTTCTTGCCTAATAGTGTCCCTATGTTCCTAATTATACAAAACAAAAGCTTTTATCTGTATTTGTCAAATTGAAGTATAAATATGCAGCAACTGAGGTAAGATAGGGTCATTTGAGTAAACTAATAATAAGTAAAAGTTGGAAAATGAATTATCATAGTGTTTTAGAAATTAAAAAGGGTTATTAGAGGAGTACATTTAAAAAGATGTTGTAGAGCATGGAGCAAAGAGATTCTAGCAGTAAAACATCAGTGTGCAACATACGATCATTATGAGAAGAAGAGAAAGGACATTAAAGAAGGAGGTTTTGTATAGTAGTGAAAAAGAAGATTGTTTACTAAAATGGAATAGTCAGTGGCTGTGCAGTAATGGGAGGGATGTGGTACAGCATATAGCCAGTTGTAGGCTACACTCTGGTACAGCATATAGCCAGTTGTAGGCTACACTCTGGTACGGTGTGTAGCCAGTTGCAGGCTACACTATGGTATGGTGTATAGCCAGTTGTATGCTACACTCTGGTATGGTGTATAGCCAGTTGCATGCTACACTCTGGTATGCTGTATAACCAGTTGTAGGCTACACTCTGGAACAGTGTATACCCAGTTGTAGGCTACAATCTGGTATGGTGTATAGCCAGTTGTAGGCTACACTCTGGTACAGTGTATAACCAGTTGTGGGCTACACTCTCATACGGGGTATAGCCAGTTGTAGGCTACACTCTGGTATGGTCTATAGCCAGTTATATGCTACATTCTGGTATGGTGTATAGTCAGTTGTAGCCTACACTCTGGTATGGTGTATAGCCAGCTGTAGGCTACACTCTGGTTCCAGTGGATAGCCAATTGTAGGCTACACTCTTGTATGGTGTATAGCCAGTTGTAGGCTACACTCTGGTGTGGTGTATAGCCAGTTGTAGACTACACTCTGGTATGGTGTATAGCTAGTTGTAGGTTACACTGTGGTTTGGTATATAGCGAGTTGTAGGCTACACTGTGGTATGGTGTATAGCAAGTTATATGTTACATTCTGGTATGGTGTATAGCCAGTTGTAGGCTACACTCTGGTATGGTGTATAGCCAGTTGTAGGCTACACTCTGGTACGGTGTATAGCCTGTTGTAGGCTACACTCTGGTATGGGGTATAGCCAATTGTAGGCTACACTCTGGTACGGTGTATAGCCAGTTGTAGGCTACACTCTGGTATAGTGTATAGCTAGTTGTAGACTACACTCTGGTATTGTGTATAGCCAGTTATAGGCTGCACTCTGGTACAGTGTATAGCCAGTTGTAGGCTACACTCTGATGCCAGTGTATAGTCAGTTGTAGGCTACACTCTTGTACAATGTATAGCCAGTTTTAGGCTACAGTCTGGTACGGTGTATAGCCAGTTGTTGGCTACACTCTGGCACTGTGTATAGCCAGTTGTAGGCTACACTCTGGTATGGTGTATAGCCAGTTGTAGGCTACACTCTGGTATGGTGTATAGCCAGTTGTAGGCTACAATCTGGTACAGTGTATAGCCAGTTGTAGGCTACACTCTGGTATGGTGTATAGCCAGTTGTTGGTTACACTCTGGTACAGTGTATTGCCAGTTGTAGGCTACACTCTGGTATGGTGTATAGCCAGATGTAGGTTACACTCTGGTATGGTGTATAGCCAGATGTAGGTTACACTCTGGTAAGGTGTATAGCCAGTTGCAGGTTACACACTCTCGTATGGTGTATAGCCAGATGTAGGCTACACTCTGGTACGGTGTATAGCCAGTTGTAGGCTACACTCTGGTACAATGTATAACCAGTTGTAGGTTACACTCTGGTACGGTGTATAGCCAGTTGCAGGTTAAACACTCTCATATGGTGTATAGCCAGATATAGGTTACACTCTGGTATGGAGTATAGCCAGTTGTAGGCTACACTCTGGTAGAATGTATAACCAGTTGTAGGTTACACTCTGGTACGGTGTATAGCCAGATGTAAGCTACAGTCTGGTACGGTGTATAGCCAGTTGTTGGCTACACTCTGGTACGGTGTATAGCCAGTTGTTGGCTACACTCTCGTATGGTGTATAGCCATATGTAGGGTACACTCTGGTATAGTGTATAGCCAGTTGTAGGCTGCACTCTGGTACAGTGTATAGCCAGTTGTAGGTTACACTCTGGTATGGTGTATAAACATTTGCAGGCTACACTCTGGTATGGTGTATAACCAGTTGTTGGTTACACTCTGCTACGGTGTATAACCAGTTGTTGATTACACTCTGGTACGGTATATAACCAGTTGTTGGTTACACTCTGGTATGGTATATAGCCAGTTGTTGGTTACACTCTGATACGGTGTATAACCAGTTGTTGGTTACACTCTGGTACGGTGTATAACCAGTTATTGGTTGCACTCTGGTACAGTGTATAACCAGTTGTTGGTTACACTCTGGTACGGTGTATAACCAGTTGTTGGCTACACTCTGGTACAATGTATAACCAGTTGCAAGTTACACTCTGGTACGGTGTATAGCCAGTTGTTGGCTACACTCTGGTACAATGTATAACCAGTTGCAGGTTACACTCTGGTACGATGTATAGCCAGTTGCAGGTTACACTCTGGTACGGTGTATAGCCAGTTGTTGGCTACACTCTGGTATGGTGTATAGCCAGTTTTTGGTTACACTCTGGTACGGTGTATAACCAGTTGTTGGTTACACTCTGTTACGGTGTATAACCACTTGTTGGTTACACTCTGGCACAGTGTATAACCAGTTGCAGGTTACACACTCTGGTACGGTGTATAACCAGCTGTTGGTTACACACTTGCTTGTAGTAAACAGAGC
Organism: Protopterus annectens; assembly: GCF_019279795.1. Lineage (NCBI taxonomy): Eukaryota > Metazoa > Chordata > Ceratodontiformes > Protopteridae > Protopterus > Protopterus annectens. The sequence goes on along the minus strand of NC_056731.1, from coordinate 770,755,129 downwards.
TCAGTAATGAGTGGGAATGGTGGAATGAAGTCATTTATGGAAAAATAAAAAAATGAACTAAGAAATTGTTCATTAGGATAATAAGGTGAGCGTCAAACAGAGCTTTATTGCATGTGTTTTTTTTCAAGACTTCTAGCATATTAAGAAGCCATAATAAGAAAAAGAAAATGTGATATAGTGTCATAAGTGCGTGCATTGAACAGGAAACAAATTGCTTGCAGAGTGGTTTAAAAATATGAATTGATGAATGGCTGTTTTGAATAGTAGATATATGAGAAAATATTTTTGACTTGCTGAAATATTTTACTGGGTAGTTGATTTTAGTCTATTTTTAATTACTTCTATATTTTGAAAACACCCAGTTCAATAAATTGTAGTTTGCTAACCCATCTCTGCATACACTCAACTACTGAGTGACAGATATCTTCAGTCCATGATAATCTCTCTCTCTCTCTCTCTCTATATATATATATATTCACATATATATATCTATATATATATATATATATATATATATATATATATATATATACATATAAATATATATATATATATATATATATATATATATATATATATATATATATATATATATATATGTGTGTGTGTGTATATATATATAGGCCCCAGGTCATAGTCATGGGCCGAAGAAATTATGACTTTACATTGAGTATGTCAACCTTTTATACTGTTTTGCAGGTTTAAAAGGTGTTTTTAATTTAACATAGACCATAAATAATAAATGTACACTAACCCCAAACTGAATTTAATTGATTTGCATTCACTTTGAACAATGAATATTCATGACCACAATCTAGACAGTGTATTAAAAACTCCACTGATTTATCTTCCTGTTTCATTTAGTATGCTGATTTAGGATGAAGTCCAAGTATATATGGCCATATATAGCTTCAGAAAGAGTACCCTGAAATATTGTTGTTGTTTTAGGCCTTATTATGTCATGGAATTATGTTTCAGATGTCTGCTTCTTTATTTATATTACCTTCACTATTGCAGATCTGCACATTACTTCTGAAAACTAGACAATAGCAAACTGCCTTACCTGGAGTGTCATCCTTCCATATTCTGATGGCTTCCATATCTTTTTATATAGCCTGTCTGCTATAGCCATTAACTGCTGCAATTTTCCATATTTGGTGTTTATAGGTATGAAATACTCATAAAAGGTCTGTAGCACCCATACACAGGAAACTTCTTCTGAAAAATGTCTTGAGGAACTGTAGCTATGTCCAGATCAGGTTCACTATAACTAGCGAAAGATCATGGTGAAATGGAGCCTGATACAGGGTAATGGACTCCCACACTCAAACCCCCCCAGCCATAACTTGTCTATTTTTCCCCATTTACCATAAACACTGTTCAAACCTGTCAGTGTGCAAATTGTTTTCTTCTTTCCTTATACAATGGCTACAGATATTTGGATTTAATTAAAAATCTTTTTTTTTCAAATTTACTGGCACAAACACTGATTACCATTTGCAAAACAAAACAATACAGTCTCACAATGAAAACAGTCTTAGCATGAACAACAGTAAACTTCTGTACCCCTGAAATTTACTTTCATTGAAACTGCACTGAAATCCACATTAGTAGAAAATTAATCTCTCCAGGGGTGGATTAAGTTTACCTGTGGGCTGTTTTTAAGCCATGGGCCCCTTGCACCCATTTTTAGGAACATGCATACATTCATGTGTTCTTTGATTCACCTTTTTGATTGTATTAAATTATATTCGTTGCATAATACAGCACCACATTTTTGACTTTTGAACATTTTTTCAGTAAGTAATGAAACAAAATGTATGAACCAGTAATGACAAACTGCCATTTCAGAACATCTCAACCATAAAAGGCCACTCAGACTTCTGACATTACAATCCACCAATATCAGTTAATATACACAATCTCTGCAGAATTAAAAGTCATCTGAATAATTCCACATTAAAGAGATTTGTAACTATTAAAGAGGTTGCCTCTGGCAAACAACTTTGCATTTCAATGTTTCCTCTACAAATTCAGTGCCTGCTGACCTCGAAGAAACAATTGGATATGTTACATTATTAAACAGAAAATAAACTGGTGTCCTGGCAATATTGTAATAGGGAATGGCTAATAAACCGACAAAACAGGTTCATAGTTACTAGGCATCTCACCCAAAGGAGGACATAGTCAGGAGTGCAGCACCCCCTACCACTTTATGCTGCACCGTAGTGTCAGCAATCATTCTTCCTGTTGGGAGAAGAGAGTACACAACCTTCTGCATTAAAAGCAAGTATGCTACCTATTACACCACTGAGACTGGACAACACAACTTTGAAAGTTTGAAACTCTGTGCATGACATTGACAGATTGTAATTCTCAGTGCTTAACAAAAAATGAATAAACAAATAAATAAATAGATAAATAAATAAAATTAAGGGAGACCTGGCAGTTTTATGTGGAGGTTTAAGGCACTTGCATGCCCTTATTTGTTAAGGTTTAGGGTTTGACTCTGCGCACTTAATTAGACAGTGCCACTAAATGGGGCATTTCACATACACACACACACACACACACACACACACACACACACACACACACACACACACACACACACACACACACACACACACACACACACAAACACACACAAACCTCCTAAAGGAAAGAGCAGCTGTGTCCTCACCAGAATGGATCCTATTCTTCTAGAGCTCGGTATCGCTTTAGCTTCCCATGATCCCATTCCTCTAGTGCTCTGTATTCTTTCATCTTCCGATAATCCCATTCATCTAGTGCTCTGTATCCCTTCAGCTTCCCATGATCCTGTTGTTCTAGTGCTCTGCATCTCTTAAGCTTCCCATGATCCTGTTGTTCTAGTGCTCTGTATCTCTTCAGCTTCCCATGATCCTGTTATTCCAGTGCTCTACAACTTCATCTTCCCATGATCCTGACTCATACCTCTCAACTGTACAGATTTTTGCAGAATGTCCAGATTTTTGCCTCATATTTTTGGTCCATTTTTCATAAAATTGTGGTTTTCTGGCAAATTAGAGGCACATTATTAAAGACTGATGTTAGAAAATAATGACAAACATTTGATTTTCAGACTTCATACCCTTCAGAAAATTAATGATAATGCATGATCTTGTTGTTCCAGTACTCTGCATCTTCAGATTCTCATGATCCTGTTGATCTAGGGTTCTGTATCTCTTCAACTTCCCATGATCCTTTTGAACTAGTGCTCTGTATCTCTCCAGCTTCCCATGAGGGTTATTATGGGTGTTGCCAGCTTAAATCTCCCACATGGGTTTAGATAATGTTAAGATATTATTCTAATGATGTTTCTGGGGCAAGGTAAGGACGTTTTCCCATGGGATCCTAATCCTTGTTGTGTTTATGGAAGGATCCTGTTTGCAGCTGGGAGACTTTTGATGGAGAAGAACAAAGGCAAATCAAATCTTACAAAGTAATCTCTCAGCTTATTTGCATTCCATTGATTTGTAAATTGTAAAAACTGGTCTGCTTTCTATCATCACTCCCTGACACAGTGGGATTGGTAGCTGCTGAGGTAAATGTACAACTGTGATTTTTCTGTGATTGTATAAAGGCCCCCTAATTAGGAATAAATTCAAAAAACAAGCAATAAAAAGGATGATTACTCTTTATTCTGTTCTACACATATAAGCTGTAGTAAAGGGCATTGATATGGTGCATTGTGATAGTGCTGATTTCACTATGTTTGGATCAGGTCTGTTGACAGCAAAGTTTTCACATTCTGAAAAGAACACTAGACACAGGCATTCAGGCACAGAGGCAACCAAAAATGTGACCATATTAAACAAAATATCAACACTTGCTTTGTATGTATAACATGCCTATTAAAAGTACCCATATTTCTCAGATAGTAATTATGCAGCTGACATGTAATTTTCTACCTTATATAAATCTAATTTCACATTAACATTAAATACGTTAACTTGTTAGATTTACATTCAGACAAACTACCATCTTTTTGGAAGCACGTTATTTTAAATACAATAGCTAAAGGTCACTTGCTTAGTATGTTTGTTTTACTGGAATAAAGATTCTTTCATATAATTTGCTTGTCTGAATTCATTCAACAAATATAAGTTCAAATGCTAGAACTGTACTAGCTTCAGTATGTTGATGGCTATTAGGCTAAAGCTCAGAATTTTTTATCACACAATTACAAGAATGTGGTTATATTTAACACACATTTCAGAGCTACGGAATACCTGCATTGTGGTTAACATTAATGAGACTATGATGCCAGCAGGGCTAACGTATCTATGGCATTTACAGTAGGCCTTATCAGCACCTTTCTCCCAGGTGCATGGTGCTCACATGCGCTCCATCTACTTTGTTGTCTCTCCATCTTTCTCTGCTTAACCATGGTGAATGAGTTTGCTTACTTACAACATCTTGCACAAAACTCCATTTTTTTGTTTGCTTTTGTTATATATTCATGTAGACACCTTGAAAAGATTTAGAAAATAGCATAGGATTAGCTGTCCTGTTTTAGCTTATATTGTGCTGTAGACATTTTATGCAAAATTGCCTTTTCACATTGCCATATTTTATTATTTCATAGCTGACATTCATAAGAGTAGTTCCCTTTTTATCCCTTGGCCTGCTGTGTACAACGAACTGTTTGCTGTGGGATTTATATCCCTTCCCACACCATAATGCAGTCATTTGTGGGTTGGCAGCTATCAAACCATCTTTCTTTCTCTACACAGTGCTCTTAAGAGAGCACTGCTAAGAAAAAAATGTGATGTCTCCAATTAACCTTCAAACAGGGAGATGTGAATGAACTGAGACCCTTGAAGAAAACTAAAATGGAGCATGTAAAAAAGAGAGCTGTGGGTTGCTGTTACATACTCTGATAAAAAAAATGATAGCACTTGTTAAGAAATCTAGATTTTCACTTAGGTAGTGACTTCTATGCACTGTAGCAAAGTACATGCTTTCTGAGTTGTGGAATCAGTGTTTCATTTTCAGCTTCAGGTTTTAGTGGGAAAACAGCCTTCACAATGATGTGTCAATCTGAGTTTTCTTCTTATCCTAGAGTATTTGCTTGTGCCTGAAGGAGCAAAAAAAAAAAAACTAAGAAAGACTGCAGTAGGCTTTAGAAGCACAAGTTCACGCATAAACAGTGCCAAATGTTTAAACTTTTCTGTAGAAACACAGGCAAGACATTGTTTTGCATAAGAGTGCCACACAGTGGCAGCATGGCAGACTGCATGCAATAATGGGACAATAAATTTCAGGGGGACTCTGTACTGGAGTACTAAATGAGGACTTGTTCATTATATCTACTCTTTAATATACTGTTGCTTTCATTTGGCTTCCTCATGCAGTCAGTGTTTTGTGGTTTGCATCTTGCCATCTGAAGGTATGAATCTATGCACAGCTTTACGCTACCAGCAGACCAGTGATTGCCAAGTGCAATATTTGTGGTTAGACATGGTCTGGCAGCTTGTAGCCAGTTGCACTCAAATCGTGCTTTAACCTTCCTTCATCTTGAAAAGTTACACTTGATTAAATATTGAGATACATAATGGGTTCTACATAAAATGCATATTTTATAGTAATATTTGCTTTGGAAATATGATTTAGACAGTAGAAAGCCTTCAGACGTATGGCTGCCCCCAGCTTTAATTGGGCTGATCTCAGACTTTTTCTTAGAATGTCTATAGTGCATACTAAGTCCTTGATTTATCCTGTTCTCTGTGACTTTGTTGCGACATTAAGCCAGTAGTAACATGGTATACTTTAATGCTGAAGGGTTTCAAAAAATAAGTGGAAGTGAAAAGGGACATTACTTTAAGACAACTTTGTATTTGAGCAATCTCAGCAGGCCTTTCAAATCTCACTTTTTGTCTCTCTCTCTCAATCTCTCTCTTTTTTTTTTTTTTTTTTTAATTTTTTGGTCCACCGTCCAAAAGCCATCTGCCATCAGACATATACTAGAGACTATCCTTGGTCTTCCATTCCACCACCTATGGCACCAATTGGCTTACCCCTCTTGGACCTGGGCTATACATGTGACAATCCTCTGTGAGAATGCTCATAGAGCAGGCAGGAGGACATCAGGAAGAAATGGTATTGCTGTCCTGACATGTGCAAGGTGAATTTGGTTATGGCCTATCCACTCTGCAGTTACCTTAACGTACACAGTTATGTACTGCTCTTCCACCAGTTTTTAAAAACCTTGCTAACCCATTTACTTATATGCTTACTTTGTAGTTATTTATGGTGCTGTTCACAGAATTCTTATAATGTAAGTAACTCTTCATTTTTCAGTAAGTCTTTATTTTGTAATAAGCTTTGCTTTAAATCATTGTACCAGGTGCACCACTTCATTTTGAACTATAGATTCATTGTTGTGTACTAAGATAACGATTTCTGAGTCCTTTATATGCCTAACAATGTAACCCACATGTATCCCAAGAATTATTGTGCCTTACAGGTTATTTTAAGGGTGGTATATGTTAGTTAGGGCATGATTTAACAGCTGCATCTGTCCATCAGGAACATAGGCGTCAATCTAAAGGTGAATTTCTAATTTCCCATCCACTGGTCTAGGTTGTGCTTTAATAGGAGTAGGGACAGGCTCTGATTCGCATGTATGGAAAGCCTATTCTAGAGAATGGGAATTCTCTGAGATACGTCCCTGTCCCTCCAGCCTGTCCTGTTTAAGTCACATGCAATGTTTAAATCCTTAGCTCTAGTAGTTCTGGTGCTATTCATTTTGTAGCTATGCAAAAGCTGAAGTGCTTAGGAAATAAGCACTATAATACACTTGAAGCTAAAGTCAAGAAGTCAGTTTTGAACTGGTATGCTATGGAGAACTGTTGTCCCATTCCTAGCCCTACCTTTTTTAGTAAGGTTATTATACAGAGTCTCATGTACATACAGTTCGAATACACTTTTAATGTCACATGGCCTCCTTAACCTAAACTTAAACCATTGCACTGAGATTGCCCACACTGGCGTACTGAACGATGTACACAAAGGATAGTAGTGAATATGTATTGCAGTCTGGTCCTCCTTGACATATTCATTTAACACTGTTGGTCTTTTCACTTAAGTTAAGTACATGTGAGCCCGGTGTAGTATTATAGGAAAATTTCTCAATTCCCTTTCTTCTTACCACACAACATGGCCTCTGTATCTTGAATCGGGGTTCATTTTTTCTGGTGGCACTCTGTAGCTCTTCAGAGCCCCATTGTGGGTGCTAATCACAGTGCACATGACTGTACTGAGAAAGGATACAGTCAAAGAGATTTAAGTTTAAGTTTTTACTGTACTATAAGGAGCAGCCTTGTTTCACTCAAAAATGAGTAAACAATAACCTTTTTAATATGAGGTTTATATGTTACAGTAGCTATGTGTTATTTGTGCTTGCATGTATATGAACCTCACAAAAACAAAGTTAAACATAGTTGTGTGCTAGTAGAAATTAACAAAAACTGAAACACAAAACAAAAATCCAGTCTGAAAAATGGCAAATGATGAAGGAGAGCATGGTATAGTAACTCATCAGCTGTATCAGCAATCTCTATTTAAACAGTACCTAAAGCATACGTTAAAATGTATTGATTATGAAAACAGCACAAATATTCACCATGTTTCAAATATAGAAATATTTCTTTGGGTAGTCTCCAAAGAGGTTGCAGATGTACACCTTAAATGACTCTTAACATGACATTAAGCACTGGAGAAAATTAATTTATATTTTGGCAAAACTACTGAAGGATAGTGCTTTGAAAATGATCCAAGTAGCAGTACTCTTTGATGTAGTCATCTGTGGCCACCTAGAAAAAATATGCTTGCAAGAACCAGACTGACTTTAAAAGGCACTAGATCTCATGAAGTCCTTAGTTATTTGGGAGCTCCAGGCAGAGTAAAACTATCAATTATGCCTGTAATCACAGTATTAGTTTCTGTCTGTTCTTGAAATGGGTTTCAAAAAATTCACCTCTCGGGCTTTCTTGACGAGGTAAGCTCCTTGAAATGCATTTCACTAGTACATGACAAAATGGCTATGATTGGTGACCTCATCATAATCCTCTGACTCATGCCGATGACATTCAGTTGTTCCTCTCGTTCTCGCTATTTCTATTGAGGACTGCTTCAGTGACATCCTTAATTGGTCAGTAGGTTTACACTCAGTCAAACTGAGATAGTATTTGCCATCGTGTGTTTGACCATAAGGCCTTCTATTGCCTTTAATTGTTCCCTTATATTAAGCCAGTGGTTGCCATCATGTATTTGACCATAAGGCCTTCTATTGATTTTAATAATTCCCTTATACTTTTAGATATGGTGATACTCACCTGGAATTTGTTTTAGGAGCAAATGATCTTGAAGTGATCCTAGATGCTGTGTTAACACTTGAGGACTAGGTGGCAGCAATCATATTTTCATGTTAAGACTATTGCCTGGATCAAACATTTCATTTAAGTACCTTTCATTAGCCTTGCATATAATAAACTCCACTTCTTAAAAATTGCAGTACCCTTTATCTCCTACTCTCAGATGCTGACCTGGCATTACTCCATCTGGCACAGAACAGTACAGCCAGACAATGATTGTTTCTAGTGCAAGTAAATGACTCCACAGTTATGGAGCCCATACTTGTTTTCTGTTGTTTCAAGGTTGGTGTTTAAAGCCTGAACTATGACCTCCTCAGTCTTTCATTATTCATACTCTACTTGTCTTAACACCTGCTAAGCCTCGCATCCTGCTCAGCTGATGAAGGAGCTGCAAGCAGTTTCTAGGGTGTGCCTTGAGATATCTGCTTGGAGGCAATTTTCTTTTCAGACACCTTTCTGGTGAAATGGACTACCTTGAGTGTTGTAGAAGTGCTCCACATTCCCCGGTTTTAAGAGAACACTGAGAGTGCAATTATTCAAGAGGGATTATGGCAGCCTCAATAATTTAATAAAACAATTTTTAACAAATGTTTGTAATCAGCTGTTTTGCTTGTTTTTAGAATATCTTTATATTGTACAGTTTTAAATGATATTTAATGTGGTTTGGATGGGTTTGCGGCAATAGGCAATGATGTCATTATCTCTTTTCATTAGCTCTGTTACCACAGCACTGCAACATCCAACATCAATAGCTGTAGATCCAATACTAGCAGTATGGGTGCTACAAGCAAAACTACCACCAATACCATTACTACCAACTTGAAAGCTACCATTAATACTTCTACCAATACTATTACTAACAACATGGATATTGCTATCAAGGCTACAACTGACACCACTAACAACATCATAGATGTGACCACACATTGCAGTAAGAAAAAACACTATGCTGGCATAGTTACTGCCATCAACACTGTAACCAACTCCACTACTACTGGTGTGGATACTTCCAGCAAAACTAAAAGTGCACTACTAACACAAAACTAAAACTACACTACTAACACCAACATGGATACAGCCAACAACAATGTAGTCAATGCTATTATCACCAGCAACATTTGGATCAACACCATTACCATCAGCATGGAAACTACCAGCATTACTTTGGCCAACACCACTACCCCCAGTGTGGTTATTATCAGCAACACTACAACTGACATCACTATTCTTAACATAAACAGTAGCAGCCATGCTATATCCAACTCTGCTGCCATCTGTGTGGATGCTAATAACAAAACTTGCACAAGTGCCACTACCATTAACACTGATATTACCAGCAGCACTACAAGTGACATCACTACTATTAACCTAAACAGTACCAGCCATGTTATAGAAAACACTACTGCCATCAGCACAGATGCTGATAACAGCACTTCCACCAGTGCCACTAAGACCAACATGGATATTACTATCAAGACTACAGTCAGTAACATTACCAGTGCCATGGATACAACCAGCAACACTATACCTAACACCATTGCCACCAGCGTTGATAGTGCCAGCACACTTTTGTCAATATCACCATTACCAGTATAAATACTACCAGCAACAATGTAACACCTCTACCAGTGACATGGATGCTACCAGCAATACTACTACCAGAATGGATTCCACCAGTCATAGGCATGGATAGTACCATCACCACTATCACCAGCATCAATCCTACTAGCAATATTATAACCAGTATAATTATCACCAACATGAATACTACAAGCAGCACTTTAACCAACACCACTGCCCCTGGCATAGAAATAATTGAGAATGCCACATCCAACACCATTACTTCTAGCATGAATGCTACCAACAACACTATAACCATCACTATTGCCACTAACAGGAATACTACCACCAACTTTAATACTACCTTTAATACTACAACTGATCACCACTACCAGCATCAGTATTATAATTGCCACTACAACCAGTGTGAATTTTGCCAGCAATGCTATAACCAATACAAGTACCACCAACATGAATACTATAAGCAACACTACAACAAACACGACTGCTTCTAGCATGGATACTGTCAGCAATGGTATAATCAACATCACTACCACTAACTTGGATACTGCCAGTACTAGCATTATAACCAGCACCACTACCACCAGCATGGTTAAGACCAGTAATATTTTCAACACCACAAATATGGACAATAGCAGCAACATTACCATTATCACAACTAGCACAAGTATTAATACTACCAGCAGCCATGAACAGGAACAATAGCAGCAACATTACCATTATCACCACTACCAATAGTATTAATACTACCAGCCGCCATACCACCCACACTGCACTATGACACCACTACAACCAGTTCCACTTCCACCAGATGCCATTACTGTAAACACCACCATCAGCAACACTGTATTTAGTTATTTAATTTATTTATATATTTATTTAGTTAGTTAGTTATCCTTTGTTGATCAGGTTAGTCCCACTAGGCTAGTGGCCTCTTTTCAGGGGAGATTCAAGTTAGTATTTATACTCAGGGAAATTTGCCCAGGGCATTGGGGACTGCACCCTGCTCTTTTTCTGATAGGTGCCATGGGATCTTTTTACCACCAACTCTAGCAGATGGGACCTCAGTTTAACATATATCTGAAAGATGGCACACACAGTTTGGTGGTCATTCACAGCAGTATGAGACAGTTGTAACTGAGGACCTCGGAGTGCCACAGTTGTATCCAAAGAGGTAATCTTGCCTTTGTAGGACTCCATATATCTACTTTGGTTTACTGAACTAGGGATTGTATTGCCTTTAGAGCTGTTATTTATGCTAGTATTTGTGAGACTAAATTTATAATACCACTCACTTTCATTTCTTTTGTAGTAGTTGAGCTTGGGACATCCTGTGGTAGAAAGGTCAGCCCCAGCTCAAGTCTTTTAGCAGTCGATGGCTTCCATTTCTAATTTTAACCAAGAAAAAAGTTTGAGTGATGAACCAAGAGTATCCTTCAAGTAGCTCCACTGGTTTTAGAATAACAGTAACCTGCAAGTGTTACAGTAGAAAAAAGTAAAAAAGGAAAATCTTTAAAATAGGCCAGTGGCATGGAGCTGCTAAAAGATGATGCTGCCATCACAAAGGAAAGCTTCATTCAACCCTTCACCTTCTTTTTCTTTGTTTGTTCCCCTAATTTGCAGCACTAAATATATACCCGTCACCCAGTCTGTCCTTTCTTTTGAACCATACTATATAACATCAGAAACAACCCCCTCCAACTAACCAACCCGTCCTGCCAGACACAGACCTATGACTCTTTTCACCTGAGGCCCAACATTTTTCAACCTGTTATACATTGTTCAGGTCCATAATGCTTCCAACAGTCTGGGTCTTGCCACAGAAGTCCATTAACCTTATCTGTTTGTGGCTTCCTACCAGTGAATATGCATTATGTTTCTACTATGGATTGCCACTCATCTCTCTCTCCCCCCTGCTTTTTTTTTTTTTTGCTTGTTTGTTCCAGATAAAATCAAATCAAAATCTTATATAAATAAAAAAGGAAAATTAATCACAAAGTAAAAACATGCCTAAAATGTATGCATTCTGATGAAGTCTTAGGGTTGACTACCGACGAAAGCGCTTAATAAATTGTGGTTGTGTTCACATGTAAGCAACACTGTTCCTTTTGAATTTATGCCTAAAATGTAACAAAATAGATACTTTAAAAGTTAAAAGTTATTTTTTTAAGAAATATAATAGACATAAAACTTTACTATGGCAGTGAATTAAATAAGCTAGCTTACAATTCAAAGTTATTGAAAAAATTAATGTAAGATCTTTAAATGAATGCAGTCGGGTGTTGCCATCATGAGGCAAACTAGATGATTACAATGCTAAGAGGTGACATACAATGTTGCCAAAAAAGGGTGTCCTGCAGGAAGATTTTCAGTTCCACAGCAACACTCGAGTTTTAATGAATGATGGTAATGCTATACATGAGCAGTTTGTAAGTTTTCATCGGCTGTCAAATACAAGAGAACGCATATCTCATAAGTAATCTGTATAGTCAGACTATACTGTACTGATGTTTTATGTGTTTACATTTGCTGGAACCGCATAGTGACCCAGCAGTGAACTTAACCCTACATGGGTGCCTAGTCTGATCCCTAGTTAGTTGTTGTGCAACAGCTTTACTGGATAACTGCATTCTTCAGTTTTGTGAATGCCCACTAGGATATCTGGTTTCTCGCCATATTCCAATAAACATGTTGGCCGGCTGATTGACAATGCTTTATTGCTCCTAGTTGGTGTTTGCTCTGTTTGTGGTTGTCATCTCACTGAAGGCTGGTATTATCTTCTGTCCATTCTTTGCCAGGACAGGTTCTGGCCTCTGCACCAGTGAATTCAATGAAACGACTACTGAAAACATACAGACAGAATATGGCAAATGATTATAGCATCAGTTTACTATGGTTACCCTTAATGGCTTTGCTCTTAGACTACCCAATAGATTTATGGCATTGTGTCCAACAGGGCTTTATTCCCTGTTAATTATAGCTAATTGTGAACAGAAAATACAATTATGAGTAACAACCCATAATAGGAAAATCAAGAAATGGGGAAACTTAAATAGACGGTATACAACAAATTTTCAGTGTCTGAGTATAAAAAGATAAAATCCTGAATTACCAAGCCCCTTTAATATTGGATTCTAGCTGGTCATACTCCCTAATGATCAAACAGCAGACAAGGCCCTATGATCCACTTAAGAACCATTGTCCAGCATGGGATTGTTAGAATCCTTCTATTTAAGTAATGTGCAGTACAGATGTGCCATGTTTTCAAGCTATGTGTCCACCTGAGACCAAGGCATCACCTCTAGCACATTAAAGCATTCTGAGATGCCTGACACATCCAAGCAGCAGAAATAAATCCAGTTATAACAAGTAAAAAATGTTGTTTAGATCACACTTCAAAAAATAAAATAAATGAAAAAAATGGCTTCTGGAATTTACACTCCACCCATTTTCAGCAAATTCTATAAAATACTGTTATATGATAAATAATCATATTATTATTATTTATTATATATAATGAAATTTTTTTAGCATGGATTTCTTTGTGTCAGTGAAGCTTAGTTTCATTTCCAGCCACATAAAATGATGGAGAGTGGTACCATTCCATCCCCCTCCTTAGGTACTTGTGTCTCATGCTACCTGTCTCGATATTAAGACCATCGCTACTCAAACAATCCTTACAAGGCAAGCAGTCATTGAGATGTAGGCAGGTCATTATATGTCTGCTTCAAACGGTCCCTGAAGGTCAACACTTCTAAGTGCTGTGCCGAGGACAAGATGGTGTATTCTTCTGAAAGTCTTAAGTTTAACAAAGACTTCAGGATGATTTTTTGTGCCTACAGCACAATTCATTTTACATAAAGTTATTTAAAAACATCATTAAAAAGTACAAACACAACATTAAGTGAATAATAATACATGACCAAATGTATATTAGACTATAGTAAACAGCCTGTACTTTTTCTGAGAGAAAAACCTAGTGATTATTTTCCATGACATCTTCTAATGTAGTAAGACAAACAAGTTCTAGGCTTCCTAGCTTTGTGTATCTTCCAGATTTCTTATGCCAGACATCAGCTGCAACCACTACTTGACAGTAAAAAAAACTTTCAGAATTGTTGGTTTATTTTATAAAATTGCTGTAAGAAAAAAAAATGCCTGTTATGGGATGTGATGGTTCTGTTATTATGCATATCCATGTGTGTGTCTTACTAAGCTTAACACACACATCCTCATACAGAAATACTTTTTTATAGCTTCTTTGTGTTTACAAAGCATTCCACATCAAGGTCTTGTAAAACCTCAAAATATGTTTCACATGCTGTGCCTTTGCAGAGCATATATGAAGAGCTGATGAGACAGGAGGCCATAAGCTGAGTGCTCTTTCATTCCTTCATGCTATGTATTACAGTTTCAAAGAAGTTTCACTTAGGATCATGATTATAAATTAAAAATATTAGTGAATGAAACTCTGTTCATTAAAAAATAGATGCATGATCAAATTGCTTCTACTGGAAAATTACACTGACACTTGGCTTGCTCTTTTGAATCACTTCTTCCTGCCACCAGACTGTATGTCAGGTCTTTGTCTCTCCTTCTTAAATGAAGCCGACACTAGTTTCAAACCAACTATCTCCATTTGCAGAATGTAACTGATGCCTGAGTCTTCATTTTTCAAAACTGCATTTTCACACAGTTACATTAATTTGAAGTGAGGTTTCCTTATTTTTCATAGCACTATTTTTTCCCTTTTTTATAGCTTCATAGGTTCATAGGTAGGTACTGGGCTATCAGCCCAAGGGCCTACATAAGCCTAGCCAGCAAGGTTCCATAGCTTACACCACCCAAGAAAGTTATTTTCCTGTGCCCCTGTCGAGCAGAGACACAGAAGTGATCCCCGGGATTTATTTCCTATTTCCCATCCACTCATCAAGATTTTTCTTGAAGAGTGCTAATGAAGAACTTTGCTTCACATAGATGATAGCTTGTTCCAGAGTATAGGAAGTCTTTGGGGCAGGAATCTATCCCTCTAGTGTGTCCTGTTTATTGTGGTGACAAGGTTTAGGTCTCTAGAGCGTGTAGCTCGGAGGGATTGGGATTTCTTTAGGTGTAGCATGTCCAACAGCTCTGGGTTTGACATAGCTTTATATGTTAGGCAGAGATCACCTTGGAGTAGGTGATATGCTATGGAGTAAAGTTGGAGTTTTTTGAGGCGGTCAGTGTAGGGCATTTGTTTGAGACCAGTAATCCTCTTTGTGAGGTACTTCTGTGGCCTTTCTAGCTGCTGAAGATGTCTTGTGAGGTACATTCCAAAAGGGGCGTTGTACTCTATAATGGGTCTAATGAGTGACGAGTAGAGGGGGAACAAAGACCTCTTTTTTCCTGGATGAGAACCCTTTTATAATGAGGTGTGCCACGTAGAAGGACTTCCTGACTACTTTGGCAATGTGACTATCAAAGGAGAGACTACTGTCCACCAGGGTCCCAAGGTCTCTTTATCACGCATTCGATGTTAAGTAGATTGCTGCCTATGTGGCAGTTCATGGGTACAGAGTTTTTACCAAAGGGGATGACACTGCACTTTTTGGCATTGAGCTTGAGGCCATGGCTCTGACACCAGGCATCTGTCTCAGTGAGGCCCTTCTGTAGGATGTCCACATCATTTGGGGACTTGATTATGGCTCCTAGTTTGCAGTCATCTGCGAACTTCATTAGCCAGAGGCCTTCTGTGTTAGCCTGCACTTCAGAGAAGTAGATACCAAACCGGAGAGGTCCCAGGACGGAACCCTGTGGTACTCCACTTGTCACTGCTTTGAGGTCAGATTTGGAGTCTGCAACTTTTACAGTGTGGGTTCTATCAGTGAGCCAGTTGGCATCCCATCTTGTGACATAGGGATTTATACTTAGTTTACTGAGTTTAGCTATAATTCCAGAATGGGGGATGGTGTCAAAAGCCTTGGCGAGGTCAAGATAGGCTGTGTGAACCACCTTACCCTCATCCACGGCTTTGGTGACTACCTCAAAGAAGTCGATCAGTTTCAGGAGGCATGATCTGCCTTTCACAAACCCGAACTGGGTGGGATCTAGAGTTTGGAGGTTACCAATGTTTTGTTTATGAGTTCCATGATGATACGTTCCATGGCCTTGCAGACCAGGCTCATCAGGCTAAGAGGTCGATAATTCCCGGGATCAGTGGTGGCTCCCCCTTTGTGGAGTGGGATAACTGTTGCTGTGTGCCATTCAGTGGGCACAAAGCCTGATGCGAGGCTATTATTGAACATGGTGCTTAAGTGGGGAGCCAGTTCATTCTGAAGTTCGTGTAAAACGCAGCCTGGGATGTTGTCCGGTCCCATGGATGCTGTATTTCTGGCTTTAGAGAGTGCAGCTTTTACCTGCGTAGTTGTGATTACAGGGACTCTGCATTTTTCCTGTATAGATATGGGCCCTTAAGGGGGTGAGAGGGGGGTAAAGTTAGCACTGAACAGATCTGCCAGGATGTTGGCAATATCAGTTTGTTCTGTAATTTTCGTGCCTTTGTGCTGTAGCATACATATATCATCCATCCATCCAAGGCTATTGAGTTGCATCTGACTGCTTCGGCTACCCCATGAACAGTTACCACAAATGTTTCTAGGCAAATGGAGAATGAAAATAGATAGCGCACAGACATACACACACACACACACACACACACACACACACACACACACACACACACACACACACACACACACAAAACCAGACAATTTACAGCAACCAATCTGTAGTTTTATATATATATATATATATATATATATATATATATAGAGAGAGAGAGAGAGAGAGAGAGAGATTAAATAGATAGCTAGCTAGATAAGTATAGACTTAGATACAGATATATGCATGGTTTAGTGTAGCCAATAAAAACAGCATTTTTGTGAGAAAACTAGAATGGCCACGAAATATCCACACAAGCAGCAAGAGAGCATTCAAAACTGACATAGGCAGTCACTGGAGGTCAGTTCTGAACTGTTGTTTAGCTGTAAGGCAAAGGTCTTATCCCTTAGACAGCCTACCTAAGCTTCTCTTATCAGACAACTAACTATTGAGTTTGTTATTCTTATGGTGCTTGTTAGGAAACCAGTTTTTTGTTTGAATCTCTTTACTTCAGTTCTGAAATAAAAATGTGTGTCATTCCAGTTTCAAGATAAGTTATAAAGAAAGCCTCACTCCAGGAAAGTCATTCTCATTTTGCAATAATCAGTATTATGAAGGCCATTACAGATCATTCCTTAATGGTCTTATTCTCTCAGAAGTTATATACAGCATTTTATTGTCTGGACATGTACTGCAGGACCATTGTTTTTTTCTTGGAGAAGACTCTACAGGTCAGGAAGGTTAAGCTGGGATAGGACTATCTGCCAGTGATAATAGAATGGAGTGAGAAGAGGGTGACGGATGTGTTAGGACGTGCGTTACTGTACAGTCTCTTTGTTATTTCCTAGTGAAGCCCTTGCATGTAATGGAGTTCAAGTAGATATGGACGCTGGTTTTAATTAATAATGCAGATTATGTGGCTGGTAATACTGCACCTGGGAGCACAGAGGTGGGAAAGAGTGCAAGAAATAATAGATGTGAAGAGTAATGCATGAGATCTTTCATGGTGTGGTATCATTTGATGAGATCTGGAATTTTTGTCAGTGTTAAAATCACAGCAGCTGGTAAGGACTGGGATAGAGATCACATAACAGGAAGACCGGACAGAGTGCAGGACAGAATCCAAGCAAACCTGAGATTGAGGCAGCCATGACTGTTGTGAATGCATAAAAAGTACCTTGATTGCTGCTCGATGGTTAATAGGATCAAATGAAATTCAGTAACTTCCTACAGAGTGTCCACCAAGCATTAAAAAACTAATGAGTGGAATGTTAGGGTCAGGCATACCAATGCAGAATAATTATTGCACCTTTCACTTTTTTCTTAAATTGGAAGCAGAACTGCCACAGCAGCAGTTTTGCTGGGTTTTGTGAGCAGTGATCATTCTCTTTTTTTCACATTTATCTACCAGTAGAAGGTGTTTATTCCCATAAGTTTTTATTTTTAACACCAAAAGACTTATGACGTTATTTTTAATTAATTTACTAAAATAATGTGTTTATGGCTTTATTTATTTATTTATTTATTTCAGTTTGATTACCGGGGAAGTCCACTGGGCTAAATGGGCCCGTTTTCAGTGGAGGCCCGGGGAGAAAAGCTCCAAAACAAACAAACAAATCAATACATTTATATATACAGATTACAAAATAATTTTAAAGTACATGCTAATCCAAGTTCAAATTCAGAATTACAATGATAATTCCAGTAAATAAGTAAAGTCAAAGTCACTCTAAGAAACAAGTATCAGGTGGTTGTAACAGAAGAAACACAACAATTCCACTTTTGTTTTGAGAAAAAGGCAATACTTGGGATACTACTGTTTTTTGTGCTGTTCACTAAGCATAGTGCATTATAGAAAGGAGAACAGGTGCAGAATAGAAGGAGGTTAATCTGGGGCAAATGGAGTAGAAAGTTTAGGTATTAAAGGCAGAGGAGTGCAGTTTCAAATTCTGTTATGAAAGAAGTAGGAATGAAGCAGAGTTTTGAAGTTGTTTAGGTTGGTACTGGTCCTTAGTGACAAGGGCAGGGCATTCCATTTCTTAGCAAGTGTAAAGGATAAGAGAAGCTGGCCAGCAGGGCGTTGGGGTTTTTGAACTGTGATCAGGTTGTGTTGAGAAGATCTAAGTGGTCGAGAGGGGGTATAAGGGAGCAGGAGATTTGTAAGGGCTGGGCAGTTTGAAGGGTATAGTAGTAGCTTGAAGGCTGTGGTGAGTTGGAGGAGGTTAAGTTGATTAGGAAGTTCTAGCCAGTTTAGGGTGAGAAGGGAGGATCAGTGATGGGAAGAGGATTTGGCATTAGTGGCAAATCTGGCGATTTTGTTGTAGCATAGCTCAAGTTTGGATGTAAGAGAGGATGAGAGATTAGTTAGCAGGGGGGCACCGTATAGGAGGGAAGGAAGGAGGAAGGTAGAAGCAAGGGTTAGTCTAGAGTGAGGAGAGAGGAAGTGGTTGTTTCTATACAATAGACCTAGTTTTATGTGAGTTTTTTTGATATTCAGTTGGATATGTGTATTAAATTTTAGTTGATCGTCGATAGTGACATCAAGAAGTTTGGAGGAAGATACAATTTCGATAGAGGAGTTATTAAGGCTAGTGATTTGGAATGACTGTTTGTCGAGAGAGGAGGATTTAGAGGGAGAGAAAAGGAGTATCTTAGTTTTGTTGGCATTTAGGGAGAGGTGGTTTTGTAGCATCCACTTTTCAGTGGTAGAGAAGGCACTTTGGGTTAGGGCTTGGAGGTCTGTTAGGTTAGAGGCAGAGCAGATTAACGTTGAATCATCAGCGTATTGAACGATTTTAGTGTTGGGGATGGCCTTGTAGAAGTCATTTATGAAGATATTAAATAGTAGTGGACCGAGTATGGAACCTTGAGGTACTCCAGTAGGAGTAGGAAGAAAAGAGGAGGTAGCTTGGCCCCATTTCACTGCTTGAGATCTGTTAGAGAGGTAGCTGGAAAACCAGGAAAGGGATTGTGAGGAAAGGCTGAGATTTGATAAGTGGTTTAGGAGATGTGTATGTGAGATTGTATCAAAAGCTTTGGATAAATCTAGAAGGACAGTGGATACTATATTACCAGCGTCACGGGCAGAGTTAACTGAGTGTAGGAAGGAGAGAAGGGCAGTGTTAGTACTATGTCCAGGGCGGAAGCCATGTTGGGTAGGAGAGAGAAGCTGGTGCTTGGTGAGGAAAGGCAGGAGTTGTAGGTGGATACATTTTTCTAGGATTTTAGATATAGGGGAGAGAATGGCAATAAGGCAAAAATTTGTGACTGAACAGTTTTTGCCACCTTTGTGTAGAGGTAGAATGTATGCAGAACGCCAAAGTTTGGGTACGTAAGATTCAAGTAAAGACCTGTTAATTAGGATGCTGATGGGAAGAGCAACAGCATCGTGGGCAATTTTTAGGAAGGCAGATGGGATGTTATCTGGGGCATTAGAGCAGGGTTTTAATTTAAGAAGGAGTTTTTTTATTTGGTTGATAGATACAGGTTTTAGTCTGAAAGAGGGTGGTTGAGAACTGTTTGAGGAAGATTGAGTAGAGGCAGGAGATATATGATTGTTGGGAAAAGTTTTAGTTAGCTCGGCAATGCAGGAGGTGAAGAAGGAGTTAAATAGAGAGGCTATTTCAAGGTCGGTTTTGTTGGTATCTGGACAGGGGTTGTTTTTAGTACCAGGTCTGAGGAGAGAGTTGATGGAATTCCAGAATTGTTTGGGGTTTCTAGCATGGTTTTCTTGGAGTTGAATGTAATAAGATATTTTGTCTTTAATGATTTGTTTCTTGCAAAGGTTTCTTAGCTGCTTGTATTTGAGGAGTGATTCAGGTTGTTTATGTTTATTGTAGGTTTTCCAGGTTTTATCTCTAAGGAGCATTAGCTTTTTAGTATCTTTGATGAGCCAGGGGGAGGTTTTAGTTTTAAGTCTTATAGTTCTGGTAGGGGCTAGGGAGTTAAGGACTGTTAAGAATGTAGAAATGAAATGGAGGATGGCTTCGTCTAGTGGTAGAAGTTTTAAAGGGTTCCAATTGATTTGTTTAAGTGAGTCAGAGAAGGAAGTGGGGTTGAAGTTTGAGAGGTTTCGAGTGTGAGTTTAGAGGTGGGAGTGGGGGGGGGATGAAGTAGCTCGTATGGCAAATGCAGGTAGGTGGTCTCCTAGCTTTAGTTTTTAGTTTTAATACTCGAAGATTTATAAAGTTATTTTACAGCAAGTGTAAACATTTTCAAATCCATGCTACAATCTCGTGTTACTTTATTCTGAAAAAAAAAAAAACACTTTGTTATACTATTGATTTGTACTAATAGAGAAGTAGGTGTTAAATGTAATATTCTGACTCCAGAGCTAAAGCACACTGTTTGGCTCTTTCGTAAATACTTCATACCACTGCCATGGTCATAGTTAAGCAATGGACAGGTGAAGGTGATAGTTAATATCTACATATGTATATTTTAACAGAATGGACAGAGGGCTTTTTTTTAATCACAGGAGTTTCTGCCCAGATGTCTGAGTAATGGCATAATGATTGTAGTAACAATAAATTCTTATTTTGGCATTAGTTTGTATATCAGGGGAAATAATTGTTCTTTTGAAAAATAAATACATCTTATGTCCAAAACCAAGTATAGATATGTTAACTTTCCATGACAGGTGGAATAGGAGAATTTGAGAAATGCAGAGTTGATAGCTTTGGATGCTAAAAAGTATGTGAATACAGAAGTGGGTTGTCAGAAGAAGTGCATAAGGAGATGGAGACTGCAACTAAAATGCAGCACAAGACAGTATAAGTACAGAAATGGAGACAAATCCAAAAAGAGAAAGGGCAGGTATAAATGTAAGCAAAGAGAAATAAGTCTGAATTATAAGCAGAAGAAGCAGACAGAAAAAGTGGATGGTGGTGTAAATGTGAAAAGCTGAGGAGTGGAGAGCTTTACATCTCTAGGGATGAATATGAATTCAGAATTGCTGCAGGATAGCTGATGTTTCTATGAGCCAAACATTGAGTGGAGATTTAAAGCAGATGTTATGATGCTGAATAAAGAAGCATTATAGATAAACTATCAATGAAAAACATAAAAATGTAAAAAATACTAATGTTAATAATAACCCAAGAAAGCACTGTGTAACAGTAGTAAACTTTAACACAAAAAAGACAAAATTAAAGGAATTTTTTATATTATTAACCTTGGTGAGTATCCCTCAAGATTTGTGATTAATCTGAAATTAGGAATAATGTAAGTAAAAGTTAACAACTACAAAGGAAAATGTACGGGGAGGTAATAGTGTTATAATTCCATAGTTTTGATTGTTGGAAGAATGACCTAATGAACTTCAAGATACATGTTCTGTTTCCTGAATGTACATGTGTGGGTAGGTGGGTTTGTGGGTATGTGCATAAGATACATGTTCTATTTCCTGTATGTACATGTGTGAGTGGGTGGGTGGGTATGTGCATAAAATACATGTTTTATTTCCTGTATGTACATGTGTGGGTGGGTGGGTGGGTGGGTGGGTATGTGCATAAGATACATTATCTATTTCCTGTATGTACATGTGTGGGTGGATAGGTATCTATGTGCATAAGATACATGTTCTATTTCCCATATGTGGGTGGGTGAGTGGGTGGGTATGTGCATAAGATACATGTTCTATTTCCTGTATGTACGTGGGTGGGTGGGTATGTGCATAAGATACATGATCTGTTTCATGTATATACATGTGTGGGTGGGTAGGTGGGTATATGCATAAGATACATGTTCTAGTTCCCGTATGTAGGTGGGTGAGTGGGTGGATATGTGCATAAGATACATGTTCTATTTCCTGTATGTACGTGTGTGGGTGGGTGGGTGGGTATGTGCATAAGATACATGATCTATTTCCTGTATGTACATGTGTGGGTGGGTAGGTGGGTATGTGCATAAGATACATGTTCTATTTCCCGTATGTGGGTGAGTGAGTGGGTGGGTATGTGCATAAGATACATGTTCAATTTCCTGTATGTACGTTTGTGTGTGTGTGTGTGTGTGTGTGTGTGTGTGTGTGTGTGTGTGTGTGTGTGTGTGTGTGTGTGTATGTGTGACAGCACATGTGCATGCATGTATGTATTTAGGCCCTGCTTGGCAGCCTATATGCTGCTAAGTGGTCATGTGTTTTGATTACTGCAGCCTCCATTTGCTGACTGTGAGCTAGTCATTTAACCAGATGCTGTTCTATAAAGATACTGTGTGCCCTGTGGGCTTTCCTGCTTAACAAATACGATTAACTTTCATATGGTCTCTTCAAGATTTCTCCAAAGATTAATTTGGCTGATTTGTATTGTCCACATAGGACATACTCATATGCATTGAGTCATCATCTTCCTAGTGTTTTTAATTTGCCTTTTACTTGTAGTTATAATGATACCATGCAAGTATGTATAGATGTGAAAAATGATGCCTCATTTATTTACTCATTTATGTAATTGTTAACCAAGCTGGTGGACTGGTAGTTTATAGGTTCATATGTTCATAGGTAGGTACTAGGCTATCGGCCCTGTAGCCTATATAAGCCTAGCCAAAAAAGTTCCCTGGCTTTCGCCACCCAAGAAAGTTATTTTACTGTGCCCCTGTCTAGAAGAGCCACAGAAGTGATCCTCCAAGGTGAATTTCCTATTTCCCATCCAATTGTCGAGATTTTTCTTAAAGAGGGCTAATGAGGAGCTTTGCTTGACATGAATGGGTAGTCTGTTTCAGAGCATGGGAAGTCTGTGGGACAAGAATCTATCCCTCAATCATGTTATGTTTATTGTGGTGGCAAGGTTTAGGTCCCTGGAGTGTGTGACTCGGAGGGATTGGGGATTTTCTTTGTGTTTCACTGTTGCAGTCTTTACACTTGGGTTATCCTGCTGGCAGGCTACCCTCAGTTGGCCTGAATTCCAAAGTCTAGGTCCGGCATCAGTTGCTGTCGCCTCTTCCCTAACGTCAGTGCGCCAGAGGTATAAAAGATGTAGCCGACGCCATTTTCTTCAGTCTTTCTTGCCGCACGGTGCCCGAAGCATAAGCAGTTCGCAAGTGCCGGTTGGCCGACTCCTGAGATTTTCGTGTTCGAATTTCAGATCCGAAGCCTTCATTAAAAGCTAAGTATCCCGTTGGGGAAACTTTTTTTTTGCTCCAGACCGATATCAGAAAAAGTTAATAATTGTATTTCTTTTGGGAAGCAAATACCTCATAAGGACTTTCATTCTTACTGTATTCCTTGCCTAGGCTCTGACCATGACATTGCTAGTTGTCAGATGTTCATCGTGTTTCACTGTTGCAGTCATTACTCTTGGGTTATCCTGCTGGCAGGCTACCCACAGTCGGCCAGAATTCCAAAGTCTAGGTCCGGCGTCGGTTGCTCTCGCATCTTCCCTGACGTCAGTGCGCCAGGGGTATAAAAGATGCAGCTGACGCCATTTTCTTCAGTCTTTCTTGCCGCGTGTTGCCCGAAGCAAAAGCAGTTTGCAAGTGCCAGTCGGCCGACTCCTGAGATTTTCAAATCTGAATTTCAGAACCGAAGTCTTCATTAAAGCTAAGTACCCCATTGGGGAAACTTTTTTCTTGCTCCAGACCAATGTCAGAAAAAGTTAACAATTGTATTTCTTGTGGGAAGCAAATACCTCATAAGGATTTTCACTCTTACTGTATTCCTTGCCTAGGCCCTGATCACAATGCTGCTAGCTGTCGGTTTTGTGCTAGATTTAACCAACGCACTATTAAGCATCGGTTCGATTTTGCATTTCATTACTTTGGCCGAAGATTTAATTATATAATGCCGTCGGACCAGCCGACAACCAGAGTTTACAAAAAACGCAAGGACAAGGAAAAGAATAGGCATCCGAGGTCCAAAACTGATGACGAAGCCTCTGCTAGGCCAGTCACCGGTTCACCGGTTCTCAGTGAGGCGCTTTTGCAGCCCCTGGCGTCCGCTACCTCAGAGCCACAAGCCGCTTCCGACTCCCACGTGGAGCCGACTGGGCATCTGGATACTCAAGGTACTCCATGCTTCCCTATGAGGATTCTGATGCTGAAGATTCCATTCCTTCAGCCTCTCCTCCTGAAGGATTATTCTTTTGGGGAAACCCTGCATACCATGAGGGAGCATTTCCACTGGGAGAGCCAAGATTATTCTGAATCTAAGAAAAGGCTCAGAGACTTTCTGTTACTTCCTCAGCACAGACCTCTTGCTATTCCACCTGTTCTAGACATTGTAGATGATGTATTTTCAGAGTCCGGCCTGTCCCCTGACTCTTTACCCCCTGCACCTGCTAAGCCAAACAGATACTACAGGGTCCTAGATTCTCATAAATTCCTGTATAAAAACCCCACAGCTGACCCAGAAACTATTTCTCAGGGTCCCAAGGGGGTTAAGGCTTCCACTGTCAAAAACCCTGTCCCCTCTGATAGGGATTCTAGGGCTCTAGACAGATGGGGGAAAAAAGTCTACACTTCTGCGACCCTGGCTGTAAGGGCTTTGAATTGTCAGTTTGATATGCTTAAATATCAGCAATATTTAATGTCACTGCTTAAACAAAAATTGTTGACAAACACTGAATGTTTCAGAGAACAAGGAATTGCAGGATTTATTGCATGCAGCTGAACAAGTGGGAAAGCATACTTTGCAATGTGGTTATGAATCACTGGAGGCCTCTTGCAGGGCCACTGTTACAGGTTCTGTTATTAGAAGGCACGCTTGGTTAAAGGAACAGAATCTGCCTGATCATGTTAAAGCAAAATTATTAGATGCACCATTACAGCATGATACTTTGGTACTAAAGCAGAAGAGGTGTTGAAAAAAATGGAGGATAAAGCAAAATCCATGCAGACAGTCAAGGATTTCTTGCAGGTACAGCCACCCAGGTTTAGCAGAAACTGGTCTTATAAAAATTGGTCCTTTCCAGTGTCAGACAGACCACAAAGAGGCAGATACAGGAGTCCCATAGGCAGATCTCAGCCCCAAGGCTCATACAGGCCTAAACAATGGGGTGCTCCTACCTCCAAAGGCGGAGAAGACAAATCACAACCTTACAGGAAACAGTCCCAATGACATTCCTCTACCAGTTCCAAGCACTTATCTTTTGGCAGCCCCCTAAGGGGGAAAACTAGCACTTTTTTCATCAAATTGGCAAATGGTTACCCAAGACAAATGGGTCCTGAACATAGTGTCCCAAGGCTACAGGTTCCATTTTCACACCCTACCAAGATCAAAAGGTATGCCAGACCTGCCACACAATCAATGGCAGAGGCACAAAAAAAAACATTACAGCCCTCATGGACATGAGGGCCATTCAGCAAGTACCACTATAAGAGCAGGGGCAAGGATTTTACTCCAGACTTTTTCTAGTACCCAGAAAGGACAAAACCTGGAGACCAATACTGGACCTATCAATTTTAAATACTTTTCTGGAAGTTCCAAAATTCAAGATGTTGACTCTACAGCAGCTACTGCCCATGCTGGGCAAGAAGGCTTGGCTCGTAACTTTGGACCTAAAAGAGTCATAACTGCATGTCCCAATCAGACAATCTTGCAGAAGATACTTCAGATTCATAGCTGGCTCAATGCATTACCAATTCTCTGCACTGCCCTTTGGCTTATCTACTACACCCAGGGTCTTCACAAAATGCCTGGCACCAGTAATTGCGTTTTGCAGACAAAAAGGAATTGAAATATATCCCTACTTGGACGACTGCTTAATTCAAGCAAAGAACAAAGACATTCTTCTGAAGCATCTGGCATTTGTAAAAAGATTACTAATTGGCCTAGGGTACACAGTAAACGAAAAGAAATCAAAACTAGTGCCCTCTCAAGAGATAATATTCCTGGGTGCAAGCTTAAATACAACTGCCCAGATGGCTTATCTCACGCTAGACAAACAAAAGCATCTGACTACTTCAAGGGACTGGCAACAAAAACTCACTTATCTGCAAGGAAAATCCTGCAGGCCTTGGGTTTCATGGCATCTTGCATTCTACTAATTCCATATGCCAGACTGCATATGAGGAAACTACAATGGTACCTAAAAAGTGTTTGGACTCAGCATTGCCACAGCCTGGAGACAGTAATTGCACTAATTCCCTGCCTGTAACAGGAGTTTTGATGGTGGGCAGAAGCCTGTCACCACAACAGGGGTCTGCCATTCAGTTTACCCACAGCCAGACAGACACTGACAACGGATGCATCAGATTATGCCTGGGGGGCCAATATGGCAGGAAAATGTATTCAGGGCACATGGCCTGCAAACCAGATGCATCTTCACATCAATCAAAAAGAGATGCTAGCTGTTCAAAATGCCCTGACAGCTTTCAAGGACCTGCTTCATCCAGGACAGTTACTGATAAAGACAGACAACACTACGGTCATGTGGTACATAAACAAACAGGGAGGTACACATTCCTACCCCCTCTGCAGACAAACAATGACCTTATGGGACACAGCATTGGCTTTTCAAATTCACCTGCAAGCACAATTCCTGCCAGAAAAATCAAATACTCTGGCAGACGAACTAAGCAGAAACCTCCTGGATCCCCACGAATGGAAACTGGATCCACAAATCTTCAGCATGATAACAAGGAAATGGGGATGCCCAGACATAGATCAACTACCAATTACAGAGATTTTGCACAAGGATTTATCACAAGCAAGCATGGAAATTGGACGCCCTATCCTTCAGCTGGAAAAATCTAACGGTATATGCTTTTCCCCCACTGCCTCTCCTTCCCAGCGTACTCCTAAAGGTCAGACAAGAGAAGCCAAAAATGATACTGATTGCACCGGACTGGCCATGCCAGCACTGGTACCCAGTCCTAAAGAGCTTGTCTCCAGGTCCAGCATGGATACTGCCTCAAACTTCTCATTTGCTGACCCAACAAAACAATCAGATCCTGCACAACCAACTCAGGACCTTAAATCTGGCAGCATGGCCGATAATGTAGCCATTCAGAACACTCCTCTTTCAAAAACTGCCATGGATGTTATATTGGAGGCCAGGAGGCCCAGCACCAGAAAATCTTATGCAGAAAAATGGAAGAGATTCTGTGCTTGGAACCAGGAACAAGGCATTGACACGTGTGTACCAAATATCCCTCAGATTTTACAATACCTAATTAAGATGCTGAACAAAGGCCTTTCCTTCTCATCAATTAAGATTCACGCCTCTGCCATTTCAGCCCATTACAATACGGAACCACCTATTTTTTCTTATCCTTTAATAAGGCAGTACCTCAGAGGGGCCAAAAACATTAGGCCTCCAAGGAGAGCACCAATTCCGGCCTGGGACCTCAATTATGTTTTGGAAAAACTCACACTGCCTCCTTTCGAGCCAGCATCAACAGCAGATATAAAATTCTTATCCTAGAAAACAGATCTGCTCCTAGCAATAACCTCTGCAAGGTGAGTCTCAGAGTTACAAGCACTCATGGCTGTGGAACCTTTCATCATTTTTCATCCAGACAGGGTTTCTCTGAGGACAAACCCTACATTTATGCCTAAGGTGGTGTCCAGTGTGGCCCTTAACCAAACCATTCACTTGCCAACCTTTTATCCTAATCCACAGAACAACGGTGAGAAAATTCTGCATTCTTTGGACATACACACGCAGTTACATTTCTACTTGGACAGAACTAAAGCTTTCAGAAAGACTGAGCAACTTTTAGTTTCATATGCTGCAGGATCACAAGGAAAGGCTATCTCAAAACAGACTATTTCTAAATGGACAGGCCATTGCATCCGCTTCTGCTATTTTCAACATGGCAAATCAGTGCCTTAGGGCATTAGACCTCATTCCACCAGAGCAGCAGCCACTTCAACAGCCTTCCTTAGAGGAGTACCAACCAAAGATATCTTAGAGGCTGCAACTTGGAGTTCAGTGCACACCTTCACAAAGCACTACCACTTACCTCTATACTTTAAGTCCAGAGCAGGCTTTGCCACTGCAGTTCTGCAGGGCCTCATATGCTCTCCTAATCCTATTTAGCCCAGCCACCCTACCTCAACTTTGGGATTCAACCCAAGTGTAATGACTGCAACAGTGAAACACGATGAATATAGTACAGTTGTGTACCTACCATAAATGTAGATGTTCGAGTGTATTCACTGTTGCAGTCCAGGTTACCCACCCACCATCCCCCTCTTCTTTGCTGGGACTTATCTGCAGTTCTCTGTCCTATACAACCTTTTTGGTGTATTTGCTTGCAGATGAAGAAAATGCTATTTTTGTGCATGCATTTTTATTGGCATATTTTTCAGCCTACCAATTTGGGGGCACCTGACATCTGGGGCAAGAAAAACTGAAGAAAATGGCATCAGCTGCATCTTTTATACCCATGGCGCACTGACGTCAGGGAAGAGGTGACAGCAACCGACGCCGGACCTAGACTTTGGAATTCTGGCCGACTGCGGGTAGCCTGCCAGCAGGATAACCCAAGAGTAATGACTGCAACAGTGAATACACTCGAACATCTACATTTATGGTAGGTACACAACTGTACTTTTTGTGCTAGATTTAACCAACGCACTATTAAGCGTCGGTACGATTTTGCATTACACTATTTTGGCAGAAGATTTAATTATACCATGTCGTCAGATAGCCATCCAACTACCGGAATTTACAAGAAATGCAAAGAAAAAGAGAAAGACAGGCATCCGAGGTCAAAAACCGATGACGAGGCTTCTTCTAAGCCAGTCGCCAGTTCGCCGGTTCTCAGTGAGGTGCCTTCGCAGCCCCTGACGCCCACTACTTGAGACCCGCAGGCAGCTACCGACTCCCACGTGGAGTCGCCTAGGCCGCTGGAAGGTCAAAGTATTGGACCTTCAGAGACTATTCCCTCAGATGGGTCCGGAGCTGCTGAGCAGGCATCGGCTTCAGAGGGTGTTTTCAGACCAACTCAATTATACATTAAAACCACTTCAGCTTCAAAGGCAAAGACTAAAGCACCCTTAAAGACAAAGAAACAAGTGCAACAGCCTCATGGACAGGCCTCCATGCCCAAAAAATAGATGCTCAAAATGGCCGAAGACTTAATTACTTTGATCAGGGGTTCCCATCCCCCTCCTAATAAAAGGCCTAGGCAAGACACAGAATATGAATCTTCAGATCAGGTTTCCATTTCATCTGATTCCTCTTCTGATCAGGAATACTCTCTTCCTCCCTATGAGGATTCTGATGCTGAAGAATCTATCCCTTCAGCCTCTCTTCCTGAGGATTATTCTTTTGGAGAAACCTTGCATACCATGAGGGAGCATTTCCACTGGGAGAGCCAAGGTTTTTCAGAATCTAAGAAAAGGCTCAGAGACTTTCTTTTACTGCTACAACACAGGCCCCTAGCTATTCCACCTGTGTTAGACATTGTTGATGATGTATTTTCAGAGTCCAGTCTGACCCCTGACTCCTTACCTCCAGCTCCTGTTAAGCCGGACAGGTACTACAGGGTCCCTGACTCTCATAAATTCCTTTTCAAAAACCCTACTGCTGACCCAGAAACCATCTCTCAGGGTCTCAAAGGGGTCAAGGCTTCTGCTGCAAAAAACCCTACCCTCTCTGACAGGGATTCTAGGGCATTGGGCAGATGGGGAAAAAAGATTTACACTTCCGCAACCTTGGCTATAAGGGCTTTAAATTGTCAGTTTCATACGCTCAAATATCAGCAATATATTATGTCATCGCTTAAACAGAAAATGTTGACTAATTCTGAATGTGCAGAAAATAAAGAAATGCAGGATTTATTTCATGCAGCTGAACAAGTTGGAAAGCATACTTTGCAATGTGGTTTTGATTCTTTGGAGGCCTCCTGCAGAGCCGCTGTGACGGGCTCTATCATCAGGAGACATGCTTGGTTAAAGGAAAAAACTCTGCCTGATCAAGTCAAAGCAAAATTATTAGATGCCCCATTACAGCATGATACTTTGTTTGGTGTTAAAGCAGAAGAGGTGTTAAAGAAAATGGAGGACAAAGCTAAATCTATGCAAATGGTTAAGGATTTCTTACAGGTTCAGCCTCCAAGATTTAGCAGACACTGGCCTACAAAGAATTGGTCCTTTCCAGTGTCAGACAGACCACAAAAGGGCAGATACAGATGCCCAAGAGGCAGATCCCAGCCCCAAGGCTCATACAGATCTAAACAATAGGGTGCTTCTACCTCCAAAAGTGGAGAAGACAAATCACAACCATACAGAAAACAGTCCCAATGACTTCCCCCTGCCTTCACCAAGCACTTATCTTCTGGCAGCACCTTTAGGGGGAAAACTAGCACTTTTTTCTCAAAACTGGCACATAATCACCCAGGACAAATGGGTCTTAGACATAGTGTCACAAGGCTACAAGTTTCACTTCCATACCCTGCCAAGGACAAACGATTGGCCAGACCTGCCAAAACATCAATGGGCAGAGGCACAAAAGCAAGTCTCATCCCTCATGGACATGAGGGCCATTCAACAGGTACCAGAACAAGAGCAGGGACAAGGATTTTATTCAAGACTGTTTTTGGTACCCAGAAAGGACAAGACCTGGAGACCAATACTGGACCTGTCTATTCTAAACACATTTCTGGATATACCAAACTTCAAAATGTTGACTCTACAGCAACTTCTGCCCATGCTGGGCAAGAAGGCTTGGCTGGTGACTTTAGACCTAAAAGAGGCATACCTGCATGTCCGAATCAGACAAGCATGCAGAAGATACCTCAGATTCAAAGCTGGCTCAATGCACTACCAATTCTCTGCACTGTCCTTTGGCTTATCTGCTGCACCCAGGGTCTTCACAAAGTACCTGGCACCAGTAATTGTATGCTGCAGACAAAGAGGAATACAAATATATCCTTACTTGGACAACTGCCTCATTCAAGCAGAGAACAAGGACATTCTACTACAGCATCTGTCATTTTTAAAGAGATTACTAACAGGCCTAGGGTACACAGTCAACGAAAAGAAATCAAAACTAGTACCCTCTCAAGAGATAACATTCCTGGGTGCAAGCTTAAATACAATTGCCCAGATGGCTTATCTCACACCATACAAACAAAGGCAACTGACTACCTATTTCAACCTGTTGGCAACAAAGGCCCAGTTATCTGCAAGAAAAATTCTGCAGGCTTTGGGCTTCATGGCATCCTGCTTTCTACTAATTCCATATGCGAGACTTCATATGAGGAAATTTCAATGGTACCTAAAAGTGTTTGGACTCAACATTGCCACAGCCTGGAAACTATAATTACCCTCGTTCCCTGCCTGCAAAAGGAGTTTCGTTAGTGGGCGAAAGCTTGTCACCAGAACAAGGGACAGCCATTCCTTTTACCCCCAGCCAGGCAGACATTAACAATGGATGCATAAGATTATGCCTGGGGGGCCCACATGGCAGGAAGATGTATTCAAGGAACATGGTCCACAAACCAAATACATCTACATATCAATCAAAAAGAGATGCTAGCTGTCCAGAATGCCCTGACAGCCTTCAAGGACCTACTTCATCTGGGACAACTACTGAAAAAGACAGACAACACCACGGTCATGTGGTATATAAACAAGCAGGGAGGCATTCATTCTTACCCCCTTTGCAGACTAGCCCTGACTCTGTGGGATACAGCTTTGACTTACCAGGTACATCTGCAGGCACAATTCCTGCCAGGAAAGATAAATACTCTGGTAGACAAACTAAGCAGAAACCTCATGGATCCCCATGAGTGGAAATTGGATCCACAAGTCTTCAGCATGATAACAAGGAAATGGGGATGTCTGGATATTGATCTATTTGCCTCTCCTCACAACTACCAACTAAAAAGATTCTGCACAAGGACTTATCACAGACAAGCATGGAAAGTGAACGCCCCTCTCTTTCAGCTGGAAAAGCTTAGCAGTATATGCCTTTCCTCCACTGCCTCTCCTCCCCAAGGTACTCCTAAAGGTCAGACAAGAGAAGCCAAAGATGATACTGATTGCCCCAGACTGGCCCCGCCAGCACTGGTACCCAATCCTAAGGAACTTGTCTCAGTGCCCGGCTTGGACCTTGCCTCAAATACCTCATCTACTATCCCAACAAAACAATCAGATCCTGCACAGCCAATTAAAAACCTTAAATCTGGCAGCATGGTGGATAATGTAGTAATACAAAACGCGCCTCTCACTAAAGCTGTAATGGATGTCATTTTGGAGGCCAGAAGGCCTAGTACCAGAAAATCTTACACTGGAAAATGGAAGAGATTCTGTGCTTGGAACCAGGCACAAGGAATTGATACAGCTGTACCAAATATTCCTCAGATTTTGCAATACTTAACTGAGATGATGGACAAAGGCCTATCCTTTTCATCAATAAAAATTCATGCCTCTGCCATTTCAGCTCATTACAATACAGAGCTACCAATTTTTTCTCATCCGCTGTTAATGCAGTACCTCAGAGGAGCCAAAAACTTAAGGCCTCCAAGGAGATCACCAATACCTGCATGGGACCTCAATTATGTTTTGGAAAAACTCACCCTGCCCCTTTTTGAGCCAGCCGCTACAGTTGATATAAAGTTTTTATCTTGAAAAACAGCTCTGCTCCTAGCAATAACCTCTGCAAGATGACTCTCAGAGCTACAGGCACTCATGGCTGTGGAACCTTTTATCATTTTTTATCCAGACAGGGTTTTCCTGAGGATAAACCCAACATTTATGCCTAAGGTAGTGTCCGGTGTGGCCCTTAACCAAACTATTCATCTGCCTACTTTTTATCCAAACCCACAGAATAAGGGGGAGAGAATTCTGCATTCTTTGGACAAACACAGACAGCTATGCTTCTACCTGAACAGAACCAAAGCTTTCAGAAAGACAGCAATTACTAGTGGCATATGCTGCAGGATCACAAGGAAAGGCTATCTCAAAGCAGACTATTTCAAAGTGGATGGGCCACTGCATCCGTTTCTGCTATTCACAGCATGGCAAGCCAATGCCTAAGGGCATTAGGCCACATTCAACCAGAGCAGCAGCCACTTCAGCAGCCTTCCTCAGGGGAGTACCAACCAAAGACATTTTAGAGGCTGCAACCTGGAGTTCAGTGCACACCTTTACAAAGCACTATCATTTACCACTCTACTCTAAATCAAGGGCAGGCTTTGCCACTGCAGTTCTGCAGGGCCTCATAGCCGCTTCTAATGCTATTTAGCTCCAGCCTCCCAACCTTAGCTTTGGAATTCAACCCAAGTGTAATGACTGCAACAGTGAAACACAAAGAACATAGTACAGTTGTGTACACTTACCATAAATGTAGATGTTTGAGTGTATTCACTGTTGCAGTCCAGGTTACCCACCCACCATCCCCCTTATCTTTGCTGCAACTTATCTGATCTTCTCGAACCTATACAACCTATGTGGTGTATTTGCTTATAGATGAAGGTGTTATATATATTTTGGTGCATGCATGTTTTATTGGCATATTTTTAGCCTACCCTTTGGGGGGGCACCTGAAATCTGGGGCAAGAAAAACTGAAGAAAATGGCATCGGCTGCATCTTTTATACCCCTGGCGCACTGACGTCAGGGAAGAGGTGACAGCAACCGACGCCGGACCTAGACTTTGGAATTCAGGCCGACTGAGGGTAGCCTGCCAGCAGGATAACCCAAGTGTAATGACTGCAACAGTGAATACACTCGAACATCTACATTTATGGTAAGTGTACACAACTGTACTTTTCTTTAAGTGTAGCATGTCCAACAGGTCTGGGTTTGACATGGCTTTTTATGTTAGGCAGAGGTCGTCTCTGAGTAGGTGATAAGTGATGGAGTAGAGCTGGAGTTTTTTGAGACGGTCTGCATATGACATCTGTTTGAGGCCGGTAATCCTCTTAGTGAAGTATTTCTGTAGCCTTTCTAGTTGTTGTAGATGTCTTGCGAGGTACATGCCAAATGGGGCATTGTACTCTATGATGGGTCTGATGAGGGATGAGTAGAGAGGAACAATGACCTATTTTTTTCTGGAGGTGAACCCCTTTGTGATGAGTTGTGCCATGTAGAAGGATTTCCTGACTACTGTGGTGATGTGATTATCAAAGGAGAGACTACTGTCCACCTGTGTCCCAAGGTCTCATCACACTTTCAGTGTTTAGTAGGCTACCGCCTATGTGGTTGTTCATGAGTACAGTGGTTTTCCCAAAGGGGATGACAATGCACTTCTTGGCCAAACAGGAGAGGACCCAGGACTGAGCCCTGTGGTACTTCACTTGTCACTGGTCTGAAGTTGGATTTGGAGTAAGCTACTTTCACTGTGTGGGTTCTGTCAGTGAGCCAGTTGGCCACCCATCTTGTGACACAGGGATTTATGCCCAGTCTAGTGAGTTTATCTATAATTCCAGAGTGGGGGATGGTGTGGAAAACCTTGGTGAGGTCAAGATAGTCTGTGTGCACCACCTTACCCTCGTCCATGGCTCTGGTAACTGCTTCAAAGAAGTCAGTCAGGTTTAGGAGACATGACCTACCTTTACAAACCCAAACTGAGCGGGGTCCAGAGTTTGGAGGTTATCTATGTCCTTGTTTATAAGCTCCAAGATGATACATCCCATGGCCTTGCAGACCAGGCTCATCAGGCTAATGGGCCAGCAGTTCCCGGGGTCCATGGTGGCGCCCCTTTTTTGGAGTGGGATAACCATCGCTGTGTGCCATTCAGTAGACACAAAGCCTGAAGTGAGGCTATGATTGAACATGGTACTTAGATGGGCTGCCAGTTCATTCTGTAGTTCATGCAGAACGCAGCCTGGGATGTTGTCAGGTCCCAGGGATGATGTGTTCTTGGCTTTGGAGAGTGCAGTCTTTACTTGTGCTGCCGTGATTACAGGGGCTTTGCATTCTTCTGGTATAGTGATGGGCCATTTGGGGGGTGAGGGAGAAAGTGAAGTTTGCAGTGAACCTATCTTCCAGGATGTTGGTAATATCAGTTGGTTCTGTATCTAGTGCCATTCTGCTGTAGCTCAGAGCAGATTTGAAGTATCGCCATTGAGATTCTTGACATAGCTGTAGAATGCTTTGTGGTTGTCTTTAGAATCAGTGCCGATTTTATTTTCATAACTAGCTTTGGAGGATTTTATGAGGGATCTCAGCTTCTTACTGCGGCTGACCAGGGAGTTCCTGCAATCAGGGGATTTTACTCTTTTTTTTGCAACAGCTTCTTCCTTCTGTTGTACAGTTTATTTATGGTAGGGGACAACCAGGTTGGCTTCCTCTTTTTGGAGGATAGTGTTTTGGTTCTGTTGGGGATGGCACGATCCATGCACTCGTGTATGTGCTTATACATAGGTTCATAGGTAGGTACTAGGCTATTGGCCCTAGGGCCTATATAAGCCTAGCCAAATGTACCCTGGCTTTCACCATCCAAGACAATTATTTTCCTATGCCACTGATACAGTGCATTTGTATAGGATTCAGCAGTCTTACTTCTATTTTCCATCTGTATGGGTGTCGTGAAGCTTGCCACTTCTGTCTTAAGAAGCATGAAGTTGACTTTGGAGACGTTTTTACGATAGTTTCCTTAATGGGGGGTGGGGATGGGATATTGATGTCTAGGGTGATTAGCTTGTGGTTGGATCTGACCAACAAGGAGTTGACGTCTGGCATGGAACATCGGTTGCCCATATTGGTAATGACCAAGTCCAGGATATTGCTGTCCCTGGTGGGGTTATGGACAAGCTGATCCAGGGCATTGGAATTTATGAATTCCAGAAAGCATTGAGCAAATGAGTTAGTACATGAGTAGTTTTCCCTGTTGATGGTGGGGTAGTTGAAATCGCCCATTATTAGGGTATTGGGCTGTACCTTAATATTGCACAGTATGTCAAGAAATGCGAAGTGGGCATCCTGGGCCATGATGGGGATCTGTAACAAACTACACCCTGGACTGCAGTCTTGCCCAATGTTAGTTGCACTTGGATAATTTTGGATACATTATGTTGAGCAACTAGCCTGGAGGTGTGGATATCCTTAATGAATATGGACACGCACGCCTCTTCCTTTAGTGTTTCCATCCAGGTTAGGTGGCCGAAAGGTGTGGTATGAGTTGTAGCCTGGTAATTCAGGGGTGCTCTCTGAAGCCTTGAACCAGGTCTCTGTCACTGCACAGATGTCGATGTTCTCCATTTTAAGGAATGCCTCAATTGAGTGCATTTTGAGGTCTAGACTTCTAGCACTGAGTAGCGTTACCCTCAGATTTTGCTTGCTTATACCTGGGTGGTGGTGCTGCAGTAGTGTTGTCGCCTCACAGTAAGACATTGACCTGTTCGATTCTCAGCTAAAGCATCTTCTGTGTGGAGACATGCGTGAATGGGCGTACCTTCATTGAAGGTTGTGCGTCAGGGCTGGCAACTCGGTACGTAAAAATCTACTGCCAATTATTAGCAGACTGGAGTTCCGCTGTGGTGACCCCTAACCGGGAAAAGCTGAAAGATACAACAACAACATACCTGCTGTGGTGGTGAGTTTGTCATTTGAACCTTGCCTAAAAAAAGGCACTATAGGGGTGGCAAGAGCCTTAGCCAGTATCCGAAATCCCAGGGGCGACAGGTGCAGACCATCTCTGGCAAAGTATCGTGGTCTGTCGATCATGTCGTCCCAGGCAGACAGACACTGGATCCCCTTAGAATGACACCAGAAGCTTAGCCAATTGTTGAAGTCAATCATTTTGTCTATGTATTGTGGTATCATTCTGGGCAATGGCAGGATGCTACTCAAGGCTAGGGTCATACCTGCCTAGGCTACATGATCCGAGAACTCCTCCATGTCTCTTTTCATGTAGTCCAGGGAAATACATCTCAGGTCATTCACACCAACATGGACAATGACAGAGTCATATTTGTACTTGTTGTGGAGTGACCTGAGTGCTTGCGTTATGTGGTGGATCCTGGCACCCGACAGGCAGCTGACAGTAACTTTCTCCTTGTTCAGCCTGGTGAGTAGAACATCACTGTGCCTGACTATAGGCTCACCTATGACTAGTGTATTGGGTACACTGTTTTGCTTTATGGGCTGAGGTTGAGTGGCACACTGATTTGGTGGACTATGTGTCATTTGGGTAGTGTTGGGGGGGTGGTTGCTTGTGTTTCAGCTTTGGAGATCTCTGTTGTTTAGGCAGATTTTTATTGAAAACCTCCGCAAATGTAGGTGTGTGTTTTGTGTTACTATGTGTGGGTTTAGGTGATGAAGGTTTTGATGGACTATGTGTGGAGTGTGATGTGGTGCAGGTGTTTACCTTCTCCTCTTGACTGTCTAGTACAGTCTTGGCTTGAGAGAGCTTGGCTTCCAGTTAGTCATAACCCACACTCCAAGATATCTGTAGACAGAAAATGAAAAACAAAATAAATCACAGCCATACATATTAATTATTCTACAGAATGAAGTGGAGAAGATAATTACAGTATGAGCAAATGAAATATGTATTCCGAAACATAGAGTAGCAGGCAAAGAAAGCAATTGAAAACATGACTACATTATGTGTTCATATGCTAATGTTATCAAGCTGGCATCTGCAGCTAATACCATGTTGTGACCTTAATATTGGTGGCTAAGTAAATTATTCAAAAATCGTTCAGAACATAACTATAGAAACAAAGCAACCTGACCCAGAAGCATAATAGTCTAATTGGAATGAATAGATTATCTTGGACAATGTCAGATTGTCAGCAAATAGATTATAATATTACAGTTGCAGAATAAATCAGAATTACATATGTTCATAGGTTCATAGGTTGGTACTAGGCTATCAGCCCTAGGGCCTATACAAGCCTAGCCATAACAATTCCACGGCTATTTCTTCTCACA
Source organism: Protopterus annectens (assembly GCF_019279795.1). NCBI lineage: Eukaryota > Metazoa > Chordata > Ceratodontiformes > Protopteridae > Protopterus > Protopterus annectens. The sequence continues at coordinate 770,716,742 of NC_056731.1, read as the reverse complement.
CTACTTCCCTGGACCCCTGTCTAGCAGGGCGACTGACGTGATCCCCGGGGTGAATTTCCTTTCTCCCATCCAATCGTCAAGGTTCCTTTTGAAGAGTGCCAAGGAGGTGCTCTGCTTGACATGTATGGGCATGGGTTATGCTGACTACTGTTTCAATTGTTTCTCTCCTGTATCAAAGAAATAATCCTATGTATGAGTCTTGGACATTAATATTAAATGATTAGGGGCTAATAATCTTCATATTGTCACTTTATTTCTAAAGTAAAATTATGGAATTACTTGCAAATCAGTCACTGAATATCAAAGAACCCAGCCAGCATAAATTAATAAACAATAAATAAAAGTATCTCATGTGATATTTTGAATAATGACTGTACGGTGGAGTTTTAGTGACATTGCTGTGGAGTTCTAAGACAATTTCCCAGTTCTGCCACAAGAGGGGGATAAGGTCAAACATACAAATGTTTTTTACTCCATTCATTCATTCATTCATTCATTCATTCATTCATTTTTATCATCTAAGCAGGTGGGCTAATCTGGAAAGCTTTTTCAGAGGATACACAAGCAATTGATGCACAAATCAAGCACTGATAATTAATAAAATATAAAATATATGCCGATAATGTTAATGATGTGCACATTTTCATCTTTCAGTTGATGTATGTTGAAGCAGACATAATCATTGCAACAGCAGTCAGAGCTAGTAGTATACAGTCATACTGTTAAGTGACAAAACACAGTGATATAAAAGATGCAGAGTGCCAGCCTAGCAGTATACATGCATCACAAAACAGAACATTTATCAGAATAAGTGTGAAAGCCAGCATTGTGCTACTCTTGTTTTTACATAACTACGTAGGTGTTTACTGCTTCTGTGTAGATCAACATGGGAATTTTTGAAGGAAGTCAGCAGGATGATTCTAGATGTCAAAAACAATAGCAGCACTAGATGTAATACATTATAAATTAATACAGGAAAATAATAAAGTGCAAAGGGAGTTCAACACCTTGTCATAATTTTGACCTAAGATGAGATCCCATCTTTAAAACAAAGAAGGTGAAACCAGGCATCAGAAGCAATCACAGAGGATGCAGTGACTTCCTTGCCTAATTTTTGTGATTGATCTGTATCGGGAAGCTGGTCACTTCAATAGAATGGCAACACGGCAGCCTTGTAACTGAAGTCAATGGTTATCCTGACAAAAGGTGACGTGCCATGACAGAACTTTAGCAGCCCGTTTTTTTTTTTATTTGGATCCATGATTCTAGAAGTAACAACAGTCTAAAGTTACCCCATTTAGGAAGATAGACAAAAGTTGCTCAGCACTCATGCAGTGACTAGAAAGCATGTTAGAATCCAGGCTGCCTCAAGATGAAAAGGGACCAGGAATAACTAGTGAGCTGAGAGACGTCACATGGCAAATGTTTGTTGAGTCCTGTCAAATATGTGGAAGAGTTCACTTTGAGCAGCCAGATCAACTACTGCCTAAGTTAGGCAAGCTTATATATGAAGATGACCCATAGATATGTCCAAGTTGTTACCTGTGGGTGAGTGATAACAGATTTCTATGGTGTGGGTAACGCATGCAGCAGTATGCCTGGTCTTTCATATCATTCTAGTTTTCATCCCATTTACAGCCTTAAGCAACTAGCTATTTGTGGAGTAGTAGTAAGGAATATATATAGATATGTATATAAATATGGATAACATGCAAGTTGTTAAACAGGAAAAAAAATGGTAAAGCTAACAGAAATTCAGATAACTGAACTTACCAGCTTTTTTTGGTTTGAGATTGCAGTACAGTGGGGATCATGGAATTTGTTCTTTCCCACTATAGTGCAATCTCAGAACTGGTAAATGTAACTAGCAGGAGGTATGGGGTTGCAGAGGGGCTTTTTTTTTGTTCTTTTTGATATGCAGCTGTTTGACCAATTGTGGTTGATCAGCTGTGTTTCGATGTGTTGACTTTTCAATGTAGTGATACACATCTGTATTTTATATATATAAAAGCACACACAAAGAAGCCCTCATTCAGGGGCTGGCCACAAATTCTTACCAGGTGGTCCTTTTCCTCATGGTCCTCTCCCATTGAAAAAATTAATTACAATTTAGAGTCTGAAAGAAAGTCACAGCAAAGACTTGTAATCTCAGTGCTTAGAGCCCCTCTCTTGAAACCCATATCCAGTCTACCAAATCTGTTTCTAATCTGTGCATTTCCAACTGTAGCCCTTGTAGTCTTGCATTAATAAGGTGGATCTCACTGCTTCAACGGGAATAAATATCACAAGTAATTGCCTCCCTTTAAGACAGGCACCACATAAACCTTTGGCAAAAATAATATCTACATAAAATATTTAAACATATTTTAGTTAGCAGCTCAGGAAGCTTTATGATAATGTTGGGGAGGGCAGGTTCATGTCCACCCTCACCCTGGGATGAGCAGTGCTGAGTGGACACTGTTGTGGAGCCCTGGTGAATATGAGAGCTTGTAGGTGGATCACAGTGATGGAGTATGTGGGGGAACTGCGGAGGTGTAGCTGCAGTAGCTGGGTGGGCATTTTTCCCAGCTACACCTAATGCCCTTTCCAATACAGAAGTATAAGAAGCATCAGCTAGGGAGCGAGACTGAGGCCAGGAGAAAATCCCTTACCAAGTGCAGTATAACAGCACCTCACCTGTCTCATCCTGCTCTGTAGTAACAGTAGGTCCATCCCCTACATCCTGTGCACAGAACTGGAAAGTCCATGTGCAGGTGCTGTCCCAAAAGGGAGACCCTGTTGGTGTGGGCCACACCAGAGAAGTGCTAATACATGGAAACTGCAGACACAATGACTAGAGGTGCATGAAGTCAGCAGTGGTGAAATGGAAAAAATATTTAGACACGCCATAGTACACAGTAAAATAAGATATCTGCAAATTATGCCATAGTACACAGTAAAATAAGATGTCTGCAAATTACTTAGATTAGTGACTACTTTTATGCAGATGTTCTTCTTGGCATTATTTTGCCTACATTTGTCTTGTAAGTTATTACTGTTAGCTATTGTTTCTTACCTGGGCTACTACCTAATGTGCCCTAGAAAGCTGTTGAACTTCTGCATTAATCTCTTGCATGTCCCTGACAGTCAGATATTATGGCAACCGAGTGAAGGCTTACATTCAATATTCATGCTGTTTCTCCTAACATCCTCTACTCATTCTTTCTTCCTTTTGTTATGTCTCATCTGTGCTATCATGTTTCCTGCACATACCTATAAATGTTTTATTCCTTCCATAGAACTGTTGTTGTTATGTTATTTGCAGTCATAGCTTTGCCACTTGATAGCCTCCTTTTGCATTAACTGAAGTAATTATCTACATTTTCTTGAGTTTCCACCTATCACCTGAATGTCATTTTTTTCCATCTAGCCATCTTAATCACCTCTTTTGAGAATCATATTTACCATTTTCCTTAGTAAATAAACTGCATATATGATGGCATTCATGAATGTTATTTCACCAGCTCATCTTCCAGATACTAAAATAGCACCGGACTATGACAGTGTCACACACTAACTCAGAATAAAGTCCAGCAATTTACATTTTTTATTACTGTAAAGTAAAACATATTCTGAACTTATGCTGCTCAGTTCTCAGATGACCTCCAGTTCCATAATCAGTTTTGTAATTCTTGACAGCCTAATTAATGAAAACAGGTCTGTGATCAATCATACAAATCTGGTCTTCAGTACTAGTTATTTCAAGCCTGCCTCATAGTGGTCATAAGAGTTATGCTGTCCCTGGACACTTGTGAAGTAAATTAGTTTCACTTCAGATGTAGTACATTTAGATCCCTAATTACAATATCATTTCATGGAGCTCTCCTGTTCCCATTTATTTGGAGAGCTTGTACACGCCTTACTTTGTATCCAATTCTCTGTGGTCATTTTGTCTCTAGTAATTCATTGGTTCTGTTAAGTTAATTACCTCACATCTGCATACTGTGTCCTCCTGTTTCCTTCTTAACCCCTTGAATGAGTTGTGCACATACCTTTAAAACTCTTATGGCAAGAAATCTGGACAAAGCCTAGAATAATGGGGCAGCAAAGGCCCAAAAATATGGACACATTATAAATATTGCTGTTATAAACTTAAAAAGTCACTAGAATAACGTGATTTGTGTTAGTGTGCATTTTCTGAAGGTTAAGAAGTCAGAAACTGAAATGTATGTCATTATTTAGTGACTCCAGTCCTCAATGATTTGCCAGAAAGCCACAATTTTTATGAAGGACAGACCAGAAATATGAGGGAAAAATCTGGACATTCTGCAAAAATATGGACAGTTGAGAGATATGGTTGTGCATGCTGTTGAACACTGATAGCTACAGTACTTAACATACCATATCTCAGTGTCTGTGACAATGCATGGGTCTTCCAACTCTGAGGGCCTTTTTAGTCAAACTATAGATATTTGTCAACAGACTCCTTGCTGTGGTAATCGATTACCCCACCTTTAAACATATATGTTTTTCTTCTGACCCTGTTTTCTGAAGAAATCTCTGTATTCATGCTGGATTTTAAAGGAGGAACTCTTGCACTGTTTTCTTGACTATGTGTTGTGTACTGTATTTATTTATTGTTTTCCTACTGGTTTCAGCTCCCTCCCACCTCAGTTCTGCCATGCCTTCCTGAGTGTCCTGGTCCAGTTGTGACATTTGTCACTGTCCATTTCTGTCAAGTGATGTGTCATTCATGCTATGAACTGCCTGAGGCAGGAGAAATAGGAAAAAGGGAATATTCCTTACAGCCCAGAGCAATGGGGAGTTACCTAATTTATGGAGGCCCCATTTTTCATAAAATTGTAGTTACATGTATTGGTAACATATCTAAATATGATTGTAGATTCTTTTTTATAAGACCAATTGCTCCTACTACTATTGGAACTATCTGGGTATCTTTCCTCACATCATTTTCGTTTCTGCCTGCAAATCCTGATATTTTATGACTTTGTGTCTCTCTGCACTCAGTTCACTGCAGTCACTGGGTGTGGTGATTTCATTGATCAATGCTACTTTTGTCTTTTTTTCATGGACCACTGTATCTGGTTTTCTAGCATCTATCTCTTGAACTGTTGGTAATGGGTGATCCCATGTAATGTGGACTTCAGCATTTTCTATGATGCTTTGTGGCTTATGTTTCCAGTGTTTTTGGCTACTTCACTATTATAATGATTGCACAATCCCCAGTGCAACAGTCTTGCCACATTATTATGTCCTTCAGTATACAGTCTATCTGCCATTAGTATGTCACAACCAGCAACAAGGTGTGGAACTGTTTCTAATTCTGTTTTACAAGCCCTACGCCAGCAATATTAACCTTTCATCTTTTGATTTGAATTTGCCTCTCCTTAACCATTCCTGCATTCGATCCTGATCAACATGAGGTTGTTCCAGGAGTTTTCTATACTTACAACTATATTTATGCATTTTCCACATGTCTTGCCTACTCATCTGATCCTTCACCTTATATTCTTTCTTTTGTTTTATTTGGTACAGTCAGTTTCTCCCTGATTTTTATCTACTTCTGGTTTGATTTCCATTACCACTTGACACCGATATGTTTTGGTTAAACTAAGCAGAGAAGTCATCTTAGACTGTTCTCCTCATGTTTCAAAACATTCACTATGTTTGGGTCTTGTGAGGCCAGCAGATATGTATGCAGTCCCACAATTGCAGATCTATACATGTAATCAATTTCAAGGAGGCCCACACCTCCTTCGAAACAGTGAATATATAATCTTGGTATGTACTGATTTTTATAAATCGTTTGATGAGCATGAAGCATCCTTCTTGTTTTCCTGTCTATCTCTCCAAAACTGTAAGGACAGGAAGACCAAATTGGTTTATAGCTTGAATTTTGTTCCTAGATGTCAACGCTGTATTCAGGTTTAACTTAAGTCTTCTAAAATATTCCTTACTGAGTTTTATTCACATTTGTTCATGTTTTATTGTTGATCCTTCTTCAATTCCCAAATATTTATAGACTCCCTCTTGCTCAAGTTATTTTATATCACATTCCTGTCCCAGACTAATATATTCTTGGGGCTGCAGATGTTCATCGTGTTACCCTCCTGCAGTCATCACACTTGGGTTATCCTGTCGTCAGGCGGTCCCGCAGTCGGCCCGAATTCCAAAGTCTTGGTCCGGCATCAGTTGCTGTTGCTTCTTCCCTGACGTCAGTGCGCCAGGGGTAAATAAGAGGCATCCAACGCTATTTTCTTCAGTCTTTCTTGCCGCGCGGTGCCCGAAGCAGAAGCAGTTCGCAAGTGCTAGTCAGCTGACACCTGAGATTTTCGATTTGAATTTCAGTCCGAAGTCTTCAATAAAGCTAAGTACCCCATTGGGGAACATTTTCTTGCCTCAGTCCGATGTCAGAAAAAGTTAACAATTGCATTTCTTGTGGGAAGCAAATACCTCATAAGGACTTCCATTCCTATTGTATTCCTTGCCTAGGCCCAGACCACGACGTCACAGGTTGTCGGTTTTGCACTAGGTTTAATAAACGAACTATCAAACGCCGTTTTGACTTCGCACGGCATTACTTTGGTAGGAAATTTAATTATATCATGCCGTAAGAACAGCCGATGACTGCCATTCATAAAAAACGCAAGGATAAGGACAGGCAGCCTAGGAATAAGCCAGACACCGAGGTCTCAGCTGGGCCTGTCGCCGGTTCTCCGGTTTTCAGTGAGGCGCCTACGCAGCCTCTGATGACTGCAGAGCTGGAGCCCCAGACAGCTGCGGATTCCCATGCGGAGTCTACTAGGCTGACGCAGCCATCTACCGACACCGGAGCAGAACTAGACACCGGTGCAATGAAAACACCTTCGGTTTCAGAAGGTGTCTTCAGACTGACTACTCTCACCATTAAATCTTATGCTAAACTTAAAACTCCTTTAAAACCAAAATAAACTGTACATCAGTCTACAGTTCAAGGCCCCATGCCTAAGAAACAGATGTTTAAGATGCCTGAAGATTTGATTACACTTATCAGGGGTTCCCATCCCCCTCCTGATAAAAGACCAAGACAAGAGGAGGATTATGCATCCTCTGACCAGGTTTCTCTCTCCTCAGATTCTTCTGAGGAACAGGATTACACTTTTCCACCTTATGAAGATTCTGATGCTGAAGACTCTATTCCCTCAGCATCTCCCCCTGAAGACTACTCCTTTGGGGAAACTTTACATACCATGAGGGAACATTTCCACTGGGAAGGCCAGGATTACTCAGATTCTAAAATAGGCTCCTAGAGTTCCTTTTACTACCCTAGCACAGACCTCTTGCTATCCCTCCTGTTCTAGATATTGTGGATGATGTTTACTTGGAGTCTAGTTTAAATCCAGACTCTCTTCCTCCTGCTCCAGCCAAACCAGACAGATACTACAGAGTACCTGACTCACACAAATTCCTTTATAAAAGCCCTATAGCTGACCCAGAAACAATTTCCCAGGGTCCTAATGGAGCAAAAGCTTCTATGGCTAAAAATCCTGTGCCCTCTGAAAGGGATTCCAGAGCCCTAGATAGATGGGGAAAGAAAATATACACCTCTGCTACTCTGGCTATGAGAGCATTAAATTGCCAGTTTCACATGTTGAAATATCAACAATTCCTAATGTCTCAGTTAAAACAAAAAATGAGCACACATTCAGAACTGCCTGAATTCAAGGAAATGCAGGATCTGTTGCATGCAGCTGAACAGGTGAGCAAACATACTTTACAAAGCGGATTTGATTCATTGGAAGCTTCTTGTAGAGCAGCTGTTACTGGCTCTGTCATACATAGACATGCTTGGTTAAAAGAACAAACCCTCCCTGACCATGTTAACGCAAAATTATTGGATGCACCTTTACAGCAGGATGTATTATTTGGTGTCAAAGCAGAAGAGGTTCTAAAGAAAATGGAGGATAAGGCAAAGTCTATGCAGACAGTCAAGGATTTTTTGCAGGTACAACCCCCTCGTTTCAGCAGAAATTGGCCAACAAAAAAGTGTTCCTTTCCAGCTTCAGACAGATCACAGAGGGGCAAATACAGACGCCCAAGGGGCAGAGGTTAGTCACAGGGCCCATACAAACCTCGCCAATGGGGTTCTGCTACCCAGAAAGGAGGAGAAGACAGGCCCCAAGCTAGCAGAAGACTAACATAATGACTCTATCCTCAAACTACCAAGCAAATCTCTCCTGGCAACTCCCTTGGGAGGAAAACTAGCATTTTTTGCAAACAACTGGCACATCATCACAAAAGACAAATGGGTTCTAAACATTGTCTCTCAAGGATACAGATTCCACTTTCATACCTTACCAAGGATCAAAGGAATGCCAAACCTGCCACCAAATCAATGGGCAGAGGCACAAAAACAAATTACAGCTTTCATGAACATGAGAGCCATTCAACAGGTACCCACACAGGAGCAAGGTCAAGGATTTTACTCAAGACTCTTCCTAGTCCCAAGAAAGGACACAGCATGGAGACCCATTCTGGATCTTTCAATTCTGAACACCTATCTGCAAGTACCAAAATTCAAGATGCTAACACTACAGCAGCTTCTTCCCATGCTGGGCAAGAATGCATGGCTAGTCACTTTGGACCTCAAGGAGGCATACCTGCATGTCCCTATCAGACAAAATTGCAGAAGATACCTCAGCTTCATTGCAGGTTCAACGCATTATCAATTCTCTGCACTGCCCTTTGGCTTATCTACTGCGCCCAGGGTCTTCACAAAATGCCTGGCACCAGTAATTACATACTGCAGACAAAGAGGAATTCAAATATACCCATACCTGGACGACTGCCTTATTCAAGCAGAAAGCAAAGACATTCTTTTAAAGCATCTGGCATTTGTCAAACACCTTCTAAGTTGCCTAGGGTACACAGTAAACAAAAGGAAATCAAAACTAGTGCCCTCACAAAACATAATATTCTTGGGTGCCAGCTTGAATACAACGGCCCAGATGAATTATCTCATGCCAGACAAGCAACGACAGATGTTTCAATATTTCAAAATAATGGCAACAAAGACCCAACTCCCTGCAAGAAAAATTCTGCAGGCCTTGGGATTCATGGCATCTTGCATACTACTAATACCATTTGCAAAACTGCATATGAGGAAATTACAATGGTACCTGAAAAGTGTATGGACTCAGCACAGCCACAGCTTGGAAACAATGATACCACTCATTCCCTGCCTTCAACAGGAGTTTCTATGGTGGGCACAGGCATGTCACCTCAACAAGGGTCAGCCATTCACCTTACCCACAGCCAGGAAAACTATGACAACAGATGCATCGGACTATGCCTGGGGAGCACACGTGGCAGGGCAGTGCATTCAGGGCAAATGGACTACAGATCAGAGGCATCTGCATATCAATTAAAAAGAAATGCTAGCAGTACAGAATGCCCTAAAAGCTTTCAAGGACCTTCTACACCCAGGACAACTAATAATAAAGACGGACAATACCACAGTCATGTGGTACATGAACAAGCAAGGGGGCACACATTCCTACCCTCTATGCAGGCAAGCAATGACCTTGTGGAACACTGCACTGTCTTACCAGGTTCAATTACAAGCACAATTCCTGCCAGGAAAGAAAAACACATTGGCAGACGATCTAAGCAGAAACATCATGGATCCACACGAATGGAAACTAGATCCACAAGTATTTGCAATGATAGCTCAAAAATGGGGACGCCCAGACATAGATCTGTTTGCAAACCCCACAACCACCAACTTCAAAAAATTTGCACAAGGACCTTCCATCCACTAGCTTGGAAAGTGGACGCCCTCTCATTCAGTTGGAAAACATTAACAGTGTATGCCTTTCCTCCACTACCTCTTCTAGCAAAGGTACTGCTGAAAGTCAGATAAGAGAGGCCACAAATGATACTCATTGAACCAGACTGGCCACGCCAGCATTGGTACTCGATTTTAAGGAACATGGCCCACGGCCACCCATGGATTTTGCCACAAATTCCTCACCTGCTTACCCAGCGAGACCATCAGATACTACACAGCCAGCTCAAGACTTTAAACCTGGCTGCATGGCAAATTACCTAAACAACCAGCCAACACCTTTATCCAAAGCTGTTATGGATGTCATTCTGGTGGCCAGGAGACCTAGCACCAGGAAAACCTATTCAGACAAATGGAAAAGATTTTGTGCCTGGAACCAGGCTAAAGGCCTAAACCCCCTTGATCCAAACATCCCTCAGATTCTACAATATTTAACTGAGATGTTACACAAAGGACTTTCCTTTTCATCTATTAAGATCCACGCCTCAGCAATTTCAGCTCATTACAGCACGGATCCTCCTTTATTCTCACATCCACTCCTAGGACAGTTCCTCAGAGGGGCTAAGAACTTAAGACCACCAAGGAGAGCTCCAACACCTACTTGGGATCTCAACTTTGTTCTGGAAAAGCTTACACTGCCACCCTTTGAACCAGCTTTTTCAGCTGACTTAAAATTTCTTTCATGGAAAACTGCCCTACTACTAGCAATAACCTCAACTAGAAGAGTCTCAGAGCTACAGGCACTAATGGCAGTGGAACCTTTCATCATTTTTCATCAAGACAAGAGTCTCTCTACAAACGAATCCTTCCTTTATGCCAAAGCTGGTATCCAGTGTGGCCCTAAACCAAACCATTCACTTGCCCACCTTCTTCCCAAATCCCCAGAACAAAGGAGAAAGACTCCTGCACTCTTTGGACATTCACAGACAATTACGTTACTACTTGGATAAAACTAAGGCTTTCAGAAAAACTGACCAGCTTTTTGTAGCCTATGCTACAGGATCACAAGGAAAAGCTATCTCAAAACAGACCATTTCAAAATGGATAGGGCATTGCATACATTTTTGCTACATACATCATGGGAAACCAGTACCTGCTAACATTAGGTCCCACTCCACCAGGGCTACAGCTACATCAGCAGCCTTTCTCAGGGGAGTGCCAACCAAGGATATTCTGGAAGCTGCTACTTGGAGTTCAGTGCACACCTTCACCAAACACTATCACTTACCTCTATACTCTAAGACTAGAGCTGGTTTTGCCACTGCAGTTTTGTAGGGCTTACTAGCTTCTTCTAACTCTGTCTGACTCCACCTCCCATCCTTAGCTTTTGGATTCAACCCAAGTGTGATTAGAAAAGAAAAATTGGCAAGACAAGGCTGTAAAATAAATTGTTTTAATAAAAACAACGACAAATCCAAACACTGGTAATAAAAACAACGACAAATCCAAACACTGGTAAGCGCTTTCGGGTTCACCAACCCTTCATCAGACAAACAAAATAGCACTGGTCTTTACATTTAAACATACTGTCAGCCAATCAAAAACAAACATTCCTAATACCTTACCCGCCTATTTTGTAAGGCAGGTTTTAAGGGAACAATTTCATTAATACCTGGATATTTATGTGATCCCAATGTTATAATCCATTTGGATTCAAGTGTCTCAGTAAGCAATTTTATATCCCCCCCTCTTACTCCTAAACTCACATTGGTAATGACCTTGAATAAAAATGTATGTGTGGGGTTATCCATCAAGTGCCTATAAAGTGCATTGTGCTGATCTTTGTTTCTTATGCTGGACAGGTGCTGTAAAATCCTGACCTTAAACATGTTGTTTGTCATCCCTACATAGTAAACCAAACACTGTGTACACTCAGCCAAATAAACCACATTGGTGGTTCTACAAGTGGCTTTGGCCTTAAATTCAAATACCTGTCCTGTAATTGGATGCTTGAAAATGTTGGACCTATTGATACTACTACATGCTTTGCAAGTACCACAAGCTACCGTCCCTGTTCTAGTGATCAGTGGTTTACTAACAGAAACTGTTTTTTCTCTACAAAGTAAGTCCTTAAGATTTTTGTTGCGTCTGTAACCAAAAAAGGGTGCTTCACCTATCAGAGTATCTAATTTGGGGTCACTTCGTAGTATATTCCAATTTCTTCTGACTATACCCTGTATATCCTCGATGTCACTGCTATGTGTAAAATAAAGCCTAACCCCATCATGTCTTTTGTTCTTCTGATGTTTTTCTCCTTCCATTAGACCTTGCCTCAACCAGGGTTTATAATCATCATTTCGTCTCTTAAAACCAAGATCTATCTCTCTGCTGACCATACCCTCATTATAACCTCTCTGGCCAAAACATGCTTTTAGGTTTCCTACCTCTCTATTGAAATCCCTATCATCTAGGCATAATCTAGAAGTTCTACACACTTGGCTTTTTACTATGTTGGGAAACATATGGCGAGGGTGCATACTATCATACGATAGTAGATGATTCTTCCAACAATCTTTTTTATGTAACATGGAAATGTACCCATCCAAGGTATAGCTTATCTTAACATCTAAGTAATCAATTTGTTCCCTGGAATATTTTAAAGTAAATCTTAAAAAGGACGTGGTGGAATGAAGATATTCCAGAAAACTATACAGTTCAACTATGGTGCCCTGCCAAAAAATAAATATGTCATCTACAAAGCGTACGTAGGTTCCTATGTGTGGTTTCCATCTATCATTATTAAAGATATTATTCTTCTCCCAAAAGTAAAGAACCAAATTTGCATATGTATTGGCACAGGGGGTGCCCATGGCTACCCCCTGTGCCTGCCTATAAGCCTGCGAACCACCTATGAAAATATTATTTTCCAAAGTGACTCCCAACAACCTACATATCAGTTTGGTTGTAGAATCCTTCACTCCCATTTCTTTTAGTACATACTCTATCGCTCGTATACCATAGTCATTACTTATAACAGTGAAAAGATTTTGTACATCCAGAGTCACCATAATGCTGTTGATGTAATTTTGTTTAAGTTGAAAATCTCTTACTACCTGCAAAAAACCCTTCGAATCCTTCAATATAGAGGCCACCTTATCCACGTAAGGTTTCATATTGCATTCTAACCAAATAGATACATTTTCTGTGACCCATCCCCTTCCAGATACAATGGGTCTAAGGGGAGGGTCACTTAAAGATTTGTGGATTTTTGGTAAAGCTTTAAACACAGGTGTAGTCGGCTTAGCGACCATCAAGAACTTTAACAAATCATCATCAATCATCATTTCAAAATGAAGACGCTTTAATTCTTCATGTACTCCTTGAACTATCCTAACTATGGTAACAGGGTTAATGGGGATGTAAGTGTTATTGTCAGATAACAGATCCTGCAATTTCTTATCATACAGTATTTTGTCAAGTACGACAATAGCTCCCCCTTTGTCCGCTCCCTTAATAACAATCTCTTTATTATTAGATAAATCAGCTAAAGCTTTCTGCTGTGCTGCAGTTAAATTAAAGAACTTACTTTGTATTCCCTCACTGAAATGTCTTCTCAGATCACATTCACATCTATTTATAAACATATTCATAGCAGTAGTAAACGGAGGTATGAAAGTACTGGGTTGCCTCAACATTGTGTTGGTTTCACTGCTAGTGGATTCATTAGAAGCATTATAAAACATACTCTTTAGGGCTAGATTTCTACAAAAAAGGGCTATATCAAGTACTACATCACTATACACACTAGTCCTTCCTGGCACAAAAGTCAAACCTTTGTTTAGGACGAACAACTCATCCTCAGTCAAAGTATATGAAGATAAATTGTACACCATACCATGACAAATATCACTAGTCACTCCAGAGTTCTTCTCCTCTTGTTGGGATCTCTCCCTTCGCTGTGTGATCTCTTCCACGGTGTACGCTTCTTTACTGGGGCTGGCAAACACTCCAAAAAACGTTGTCGTGTTAGCTCATGTTTAGGACGCGCTCCCTTCTCTGTATAAAAGTCATTAGAACCCCTCAGTTCTAAGCCCTCGTTGTTTAACAAGCTAGTTGTTCCTGTTGCTTGCAGTAATCTTGGCGTTTCACCCGCATTAGCAGTCGCTGATGTGAACTGCTCCTTCCTTACTTCCACAGTGTCCGGTTCCTGTTGTGCTGCTGTTCGCCTTAACTGGTCAGGTTGCTCCTTTGTGATCAACTCCTTTGCTGAACTCGTATTCTAATGAATCCACTAGCAGTGAAACCAACACAATGTTGAGGCAACCCAGTACTTTCATACCTCCGTTTACTACTGCTATGAATATGTTTATAAATAGATGTGAATGTGATCTGAGAAGACATTTCAGTGAGGGAATACAAAGTAAGTTCTTTAATTTAACTGCAGCACAGCAGAAAGCTTTAGCTGATTTATCTAATAATAAAGAGATTGTTATTAAGGGAGCGGACAAAGGGGGAGCTATTGTCGTACTTGACAAAATACTGTATGATAAGAAATTGCAGGATCTGTTATCTGACAATAACACTTACATCCCCATTAACCCTGTTACCATAGTTAGGATAGTTCAAGGAGTACATGAAGAATTAAAGCGTCTTCATTTTGAAATGATGATTGATGATGATTTGTTAAAGTTCTTGATGGTCGCTGTCGACTACACCTGTGTTTAAAGCTTTACCAAAATCCACAAATCTTTATGACCCTCCCCTTAGACCCATTGTATCTGGAAGGGGATGGGTCACAGAAAATGTATCTATTTGGTTAGAATGCAATATGAAACCTTACGTGGATAAGGTGGCCTCTATATTGAAGGATTCGAAGGGTTTTTTGCAGGTAGTAAGAGATTTTCAACTTAAACAAAATTACATCAACAGCATTATGGTGACTCTGGATGTACAAAATCTTTTCACTGTTATAAGTAATGACTATGGTATACGAGCGATAGAGTATGTACTAAAAGAAATGGGAGTGAAGGATTCTACAACCAAACTGATATGTAGGTTGTTGGGAGTCACTTTGGAAAATAATATTTTCATAGGTGGTTCGCAGGCTTATAGGCAGGCACAGGGGGTAGCCATGGGCACCCCCTGTGCCAATACATATGCAAATTTGGTTCTTTACTTTTGGGAGAAGAATAATATCTTTAATAATGATAGATGGAAACCACACATAGGAACCTACGTACGCTTTGTAGATGACATATTTATTTTTGGCAGGGCACCATAGTTGAACTGTATAGTTTTCTGAATATCTTCATTCCACCACGTCCTTTTTAAGATTTACTTTAAAATATTCCAGGGAACAAATTGATTACTTAGATGTTAAGATAAGCTATACCTTGGATGGGTACATTTCCATGTTACATAAAAGATTGTTGGAAGAATCATCTACTATCGATGATAGTATGCACTTCGCCATATGTTTCCCAACATAGTAAAAAGCCAAGTGTGTAGAACTTCTAGATTATGCCTAGATGATAGGGATTTCAATAGAGAGGTAGGAAACCTAAAAGCATGTTTTGGCCAGAGAGGTTATAATGAGGGTATGGTCAGCAGAGAGATAGATCTTGGTTTTAAGAGACGAAATGATGATTATAAACCCTGGTTGAGGCAAGGTCTAATGGAAGGAGAAAAACATCAGAAGAACAAAAGACATGATGGGGTTAGGCTTTATTTTACACATAGCAGTGACATCGAGGATATACAGGGTATAGTCAGAAGAAATTGGAATATACTACGAAGTGACCCCAAATTAGATACTCTGATAGGTGAAGCACCCTTTTTTGGTTACAGACAACAAAATCTTAAGGACTTACTTTGTAGAGAAAAAACAGTTTCTGTTAGTAAACCACTGATCACTAGAACAGGGACGGTAGCTTGTGGTACTTGCAAAGCATGTAGTAGTATCAATAGGTCCAACATTTTCAAGCATCCAATTACAGGACAGGTATTTGAATTTAAGGCCAAAGCCACTTGTAGAACCACCAATGTGGTTTATTTGGCTGAGTGTACACAGTGTTTGGTTTACTATGTAGGGATGACAAACAACATGTTTAAGGTCAGGATTTTACAGCACCTGTCCAGCATAAGAAACAAAGATCAGCACAATGCACTTTATAGGCACTTGATGGATAACCCCACACATACATTTTTATTCAAGGTCATTACCAATGTGAGTTTAGGAGTAAGAGGGGGGGATATAAAATTGCTTACTGAGACACTTGAATCCAAATGGATTATAACATTGGGATCACATAAATATCCAGGTATTAATGAAATTGTTCCCTTAAAACCTGCCTTACAAAATAGGCGGGTAAGGTATTAGGAATGTTTGTTTTTGATTGGCTGTCAGTATGTTTAAATGTAAAGACCAGTGCTATTTTGTTTGTCTGATGAAGGGTTGGAGAACCCGAAAGCGCTTACCAGTGTTTGGATTTGTCGTTGTTTTTATTACCAGTGTTTGGATTTGTCGTTGTTTTTATTAAAACAATTTATTTTACAGCCTTGTCTTGCCAATTTTTCTTTTCTAATTTGGACTATTTTGGTTTGGCAAGACTTTAGCTACAGCACAGAGCATTTTTTTTCTTCATTTTTTTTTTTTTTCTTCAACCCAAGTGTGATGACTGCAGCAGGGTAACACGATGAACATAGTACAGTTTTGTACCTACCATAAATGTAGATGTTCGAGTGTTCACCCTGCTGCAGTCCAGGTTACCCTCCCTCCATCCCCTCTGATCTAGCTGAACTTATCTCTACCACTCTATCCTATACTACCTCTGTGGTGTATTTGCTTGTGCCTAAGGGTTTTGTTTTATTTTTATATAGCTATATATATATATATATATATATATATATATATATTTTTTTTTTTTTTTTTTTTTGCCTACCTATTGGGGGCACCTGACATCTGGGGCAAGAAAAACTGAAGAAAATGGCGTCGGATGCCTCTTATATACCCCTGGTGCACTGACGTCAGGGAAGAAGCGACAGCAACCGACGCCGGACCAAGACTTTGGAATTCGGGCCAACTGAGGGACCGCCTGACGGCAGGATAACCCAAGTGTGATGACTGCAGCAGGGTGAACACTCAAACATCTACATTTATGGTAGGTACAAAACTGTACTTTTTCCTGCTTTAAATGTTGCTTTTGCACATTTATCAAGACCAAATGACATTTTTATATCATCTGAAATAGTACTTGCAGTTGTGCTTTCAGTTTCTCATCTGATGAACTATGTGGTTTTAAATCATCAACAAAAAGAAGATGAGAAGGCTTTATACATTGTTGCTTTCTGGGAGACAAATTATAATCATGACCTAATCTGTTAACCAGACAGCTTAACAGGTTAAGGGCAAGACAAAAAAGCAGTGGTGACAGACAGTCACCCTGGAATATCCCCCTTTGGATTCTTATCCTTGGAATAATAATTTCTCCTTTATCATAGCTTAACTGCAAAGTGGTTTGCCACTGTTTCATGGTCACTGTGATGTAGTTTATTAGTGTAGGGTGGATCATTTACATTTTAAGCACGCTTTTATCCATGAATGTGGGATACTGTGAAATGCTTTTTCGTAATCTATCCATGCCATACTTAGATTCTTTCCCTTTTTACAGTTCTCCACTGTGACCTTATTTAACAACAAATGATCCTTTTTCCATAAGACTTCCTTTTATTACCCTTTTGTTCTATTGCCATAATTGAGTTTTCTTCTAAATAAGTATAAACTCTGGCTGCATCAATTCCAGTGTATTGTTTATACGTCATCAGAAGGCAAGTTATTGGTCTATAGTTTTAGGGTAGCGGGTAGGTTTACTCTTAAGCAGGAGCATTGTTTTTCCTGTTGTTAGGCAGGCAAGTGTGTGTTTGGGGTGTGCATATAAATAGTTCTTACTCATGGCTAAATCTTCATGCATAGGTTCATAGGTTCATAGGTTGGTACTAGGCTATCAGCCCTAGGGCCTATACAAGCCTAGCCATATCAATTCCCTGGCTATTTCTTCCCACATTATTTACTTTCCTGGACCCCTGTCTAGCAGGGTGACTGACGTGATCCCTGGGGTGAATTTCCTTCCTCCCATCCAATCGTCAAGGTTCCTCTTGAAGAGGTCCAAAGAGGCACTCTGCTTGACATGTATGGGCAATCTATTCCAGAGTCTGGGGAGTCTCTGGGTCAGGAACCTATCCCTCCAGCATGTTTTGTTTATTGTGATGACAAGGTTTAGATCCCTGGAGCGTGTAGCTCTGAGGGATTGGGATTTCTTTAAGTGTAGCATGTCCAACAGCTCTGGGTTTGACATGGCCTTGTATGTTAAGCAGAGATCGCCTCTGAGTAGACGATATGCGACAGAGTATAGCTGGAGTTTTTTAAGGCGGTCAGTGTAGGGCATCTGTTTTAGGCCTGTGATTCTTTTAGTGAGGTATTTCTGAGGCCTTTCCAGTTGTTGCAGATGTCTTGAGAGGTACATACCAAATGGGGCGTTGTATTCTATAATGGGTCTAATGAGGGATGAGTACAGTGGGACAATGACCTCCTTTTTTCTGGATGAAAAGCCCTTCGTGATGAGGTGTGCCACATAGAAGGATTTCCTGACTGTTGTGGCAATGTGGTTATCGAAGGTGAGACCACTGTCCACCTGTGTCCCTAAGTCTCTTATCACACTTTCTGTGTTTAGTGTACTGCCACCTATATGGTAATTCATGGATACATGTTTTTTCCCAAAGGGGATAAAATACATTTCTTGGCATTGAGCTTGAGCCCATGGCTCTGGCACCAAGCATCTGTTTCTGTAAGGCCCTTTTGTAGAGTATCCACATCATTTGGGGATTCAATAATGGCTCCCAGTTTGCAGTCATCTGCAAACTTTGTTAGCCAGAGTCCCTTAGTGTTGACCTGTACTTCAGAGAAGTAGATGCCAAACAAGAGCGGCCCCAGGACTGAACCCTGAGGTACTCCACTTGTCACTTGTCTGGAGCTGGATTTGGAGTTGGCTACTTTTACAGTGTGGGTTCTATCAGTAAGCCATTTAGCAACCCATTGAGTGACATAGGGATTAATGCCCAACTTAGTAAGTTTATCTATGATTCCAGAGTGGGGGATGGTGTCAAAGGCCTTGGCAAGATCTAGATAGGCTGTGTGGACCACCTTACCCTTATCCATGGCTCTGGAGACTGATTCAAAGAAGTCAATCAGGTTCAGGAGACAAGATCGGCCCTTCACAAACCCAAACTGGGTGGGGTCCAGTGTTTGAAGGTTGCCAATGTCTTTGTTTATAAGTTCCATGATAATACGGTCCATGGCCTTGCAGATAAGGCTTGTCAGACTGATGGGATGGTAGTTTCCGGGATCCAAGGTGGATCCCCCCTTGTGGATTGGGATAACTGTAGCTCTGCGCCACTCAGTGGGCACGAAACCTGAGGTGAGGCTATGATTAAACATGACACCTAGGTGAGGTGCCAGTTCATATTGTAGTTCATGTAGTACACAGCCCATGATGTTATCTGGTCCCATGGATGCTGTATTCTTGGCTTTAGAGAGTGCGTTTTGTACCTGTGTGGCCGTTATTACTGGAATTTGGCAATCTTCCGGTATTGAGATGGGCCATTTAGGGGGAGAGGGGTGAAGTTGGCACTGAATCGATCTGCCAGGATATTGGCAATATCCTTCGGATCAGTATATTTAATGCCATTCTGTTTTAGCTCAGAGCAGATCTGAGCATTGCCATTTAGATTCTTGACATAGTTATAGAATGCTTTGTGGTTGTCTTTGGAATCTTTGGCAATTTTATTTTCGTAACTAGCTTTGGAGGATTTTATGAGGCATCTCAGTTTCTTACTGAGGCTAGTAAGGGAGTTTTTTGCATCCTGGGATTTTCCTCTTTTCTGCAAAAGTTTCTTCCTTTTGTTGTAAAGTTTGTTTATGGCAGGGGACCACCAGATTGGCTTCCTTTTTTGGATGAGAGCATTTTGGTTCTATTTGGGATGGCACGATTCATGCATGAGTGGATGTGCTCGTACAGTGCCTTAGTGTACTTTTAGCCAGAAGTTAGATACTGCATCTGGGCCTCAGGTTTTTCAGGTCCAGGCTTTCCTTAACTTGTTTCAATTTCTCTGGTCGTTACTTCATCCCATTCTATATCCTGTACATTTGAACTTCTTATTCTGTCTTTTATTGCTTCTATCCATTTAGCATCTTTGTTATGTTCCACAGGATATTCATAAATATTTCTCCAAAATGTATCTATTTCTTCTTTTTTGGTGGCTTTTCAATTCCTTTTACCTTGTTCCCAATTATCTATAAAACTTTTTTCAGTCATCAAAAAATTGATGATGTAAAGTAGCAAATAGCCAGGAAAGGGAAGGGAAGGAAAGGAAAGGAAAGGAAAGGAGAGGAAAGGAAAAGGAGATGAGAGGAGAGGAGAGGAGAGGAGAGGAAAGGAAAGGAATGGAAAGGAAAGATAAGGAAAGGAAAAGGAGAGGAGAGGAAAGGAAAGGGGAGGAGAGGAAAGGAGATGAGAGGAGAGGAGAGGAGAGGAGAGGAAAGGGAAGGAAAGGGAAGGAGAGGAGAGGAGAGGAGAGGAAAGGAAAGGAAAGGAGATGAGAGGAGAGGAGAGGAGAGGAGAGGAGAGGAAAGGGAAGGAAAGGGAAGGAGAGGAGAGGAGAGGAAAGGAAAGGAAGGGGGAAGGAAAGGGAAGGAGAGGAGAGGAGAGGAAAGGAAAGGAAGGGGAAAGGAAAGGAAAGGAGAGGAGAGGAGATGAGACGAAAGGAAATGAAAGGGGAGGAGGGGAGAGGAAAGAAAAGGAAAGAAAAGGAAAAGGAAAGGAAAGGAAAGGGAGAAGAGAGGAAAGGAGAGGAAAGGAAAGGAAAGGAAAATGAAAGAGGAGAGGAGAGGAAAGGAAAGGAAAGGAAAGGAAAGGAGAGGGTTGATGGGGTGATGATGGAACTTGCTGCTCAAACTCTGAGGAGGACCAAAACAAATGTGAAGAAAAAAAGAAAGGAAAAAATTAACTAAGAGCATCACACATCTCTAAACATGTACACTGAAAGGGATATTGCATTCTTATGTATTCCATCCTTGGATGAAAAAGAAAATTACTAAAAATAATAAAAGAGAATAAGACAGTCACAGTGTATACAGCCAAAAGGTCATTGGTTTTATCCATATACATAAAGTGACATAAAACATAATAATGAATGCAGACTAGGTGAAGAAAGCATGCAAGGCAAACTTATACACATATCTAAACAGTGTGGGCTGGCACTTTTTAACAAGGATATTTATATAGATCTCACTGCAGGCTAGATGGTTTCTTAACTTGAACTTTTCTGGACAAGTAAACTGTGGACCAGAAATTAGAACAACAGCAGCAACCCCCCCCAGCAGTAGCTGCCTGTGATTGCATCATAATTCTAAATTGTTGTACATTACAATGGCCGACTGAGCACTTCCAGCAGATTCTCCAAAACACCCCTAAACTATTTTGTATCCACAAGGGATTTTTCTTTGGTGTCTGCTATATCTGCTGAGTAGCCACATTTGATGTTGCTAGTTTTAGCCCACGATACCAGATTTTAAAGTAGGCATTTGAGCTTTTTTTTTTCTTTTTGACCATTGCTACTGGTAATGTATGCACTTCACGTAGTAAAGTATTCACAGTGCATTCAGTACTGCAGTTAGGGGGATGAGTACAGACCTTGTTGTTCACTGTTTTCTAAAGTAATGAATGCTGTTTATTAGAAGGGGCTTCTCTGGGTCATTCCTTCTGTTACAGGAACCCCTTCTGACATGCCTTTTATTTCCATTACAAAAGAGCTAGGCAGTCTGCTGACTTGTGCTTATGTAACAGATGGAACTAATTGGCTAGAAATGCTTCAAATGGAATCCAGATAACTTTTACTGCAACTTGTGAACACCTTCCTACATTTCTTCTTATGGTCCGGCACTAATGCGTAACAGCTCTGTGCAACTTTTTCCCCAAACTTAAACATTTCCAAGACCTTGCTGAGGCAAAGCAATGGAAAAATCATGCACAGCATCTGACAACCTCAGGCTGTGATTCAGCACTTGTTAAAAGTTACAAGTGTTTGCTGAAGCCCAAATATGCTCACAAGAGTACTTGGTCTGTGTAGCTTACTAGTACTATGTGGCTTAACAGAAGGACAGTGGTGGAGGAATTGGTTACCATGGGGCTCACAGACTACAGTTTCCCCAATCACTACCAAAGCCACAACTTGGACAACAAGAGTGTCGGCTGTAACTGAAGATACAAGCACTGTATCAGTTTCTACCCAGCCAGAAACAAGGGAGTTGGTGACTTCAGCCATCATTCTGAATAACAGCGGCACTCCACCTGAACCTATTTCATCTACTGTAGGACTTACAGGTGTCCCAGAAGAAGAAGCAGTTAAAACCCCGAGCGTAGTACAAGAACGCATTCCTTTACGAATGAGAGGTCAGCGAAAGAGGAAACCAAAAGGTACTGTGGAAGGAAACTGTTTGTCATGACAGACACTGAATAATGATTGTGTGAATAATTATAGTAAAGATAAAATAAATAGAAAACGTTGATTTTTAGAAGATTCCAGCTACAAGACTTTTCAGGGTTTTATAGGGTGTGACTGTTGATGTGCAGAATACTGAGAATTGGGAACTTCTTTAGTTAGGTAGCCAAACGTAAATAAGAATGAGTTTGCTTATAGAGGAGACTAATTTGGCTTATTAGTAATGATTTTATTTTTTTCACCTATGTATTGGTGTTTGTCTTTTTGTTATTTGAATATTCTATGCAAAAATACAACACGACAACTGATGAAATAGGTTGCATCATGCTTTATTTTGTTGATTTTTTCTATAATTTTAACAGCATGGCTTAGTTGTTGTTAATTATGGTTGCTCTTTTAATCAGCTTGAGAATGCTTAAATGAAGCGTGTCTGCGCTTTTTTCATGAAGAACAAGCATGTGAAGGAATTCATTGAGGTTCTCCGTCAATCAAAGTATGTTTGATTGACACCTAGGTCTACCAGTTTATTAAACTGGTACAGGAATAATAGAAGACTATTGTTCTCTGGCTAAATAAGTCGGCAGTGACTAGATATATGTAGGTGGATTGTAGTGCATTGTACTGTCATAACAGAATTAATAACCTCAGTTGCACTGCTGTCCTTATTAGAGTACAGTGTCTCAGTCAGTAGTTTCATGTGTGTGTGTATTATAGCACTAGAAGATTTTATACATAATTTCACAGAAATGTCAATGTATGTCTCAGCTCTAGCATTTTAAAATAAAAACATTCATTAGTATTTAATGCATGCTAGTAAAAATAGCAATACAGTTCTGTGCATTGCCTATGAAAAAATATGGATGCAGAGAGAATTCAGATTGTTTTCCTAGGTACTGTTGAAATCCTGTTTTACTATGAGAGTGATTTAGCTTTATAATGCTCAAAAGACATGCCTATACAGTAATCCTACTCAGTGCTCCTGACCAGAAACTGTAAAACACACACAAATAAAAAGTTGAGCAATGCATATTTAAAGACAAAACTTGGTAAGTTTAAATTAGAGCTCTGCTTCGGTAATGTATACTGGAGGTAACAGTGTTTTACAAGGTAACCATTTGAAATGTTGGAGCACGCTACAGCAAGTCACAAAATAAATGGCTAATAGATCACACTTACATATACTAAGTCAGAAATGCCATTTCTCAGAATATTTAATTTTTTGTCTGAGGTATGGCAATCTCTGAGTTGTTATATATAAGTTTTTGGGTGCAGGATCGACTTACCCACACACCTACAAAAAGGAATTTGAAGGAGGAGCGATTTTCAAGGTTTGTTCTTCTCTTGTGTTTGCAGTCATTATTTTAGACTTGCCATCACTCAGCATTTCGTGTACCGACATTTCAATAAGGAGATGTTTTACAAATGGATAATAACTGCTGATACGTAAACTTTATTTAGACCTTCTGTGTAAATAATTAATCAGCACAATGCACACAAATAATAGTCTGAAATGTTAGTAGAAGAAGACAAGTTAGTATAGTAGGGTGTGTCCGTCTATCATTAAAAATGAAAGATCGTGAAGAAAAATTATTATACCTTTAACTGAGAATATCCTATCTGATCCATGTTTATGTGAAATATCTTATGAAAAAGGGGCATCTCACTCAGGAATGTGAAAACCAGTTAGAGGAAAGGGGGAATGCGGAAGGTGGCAAGGCAATATAGGAGCCTTTATTTATCATGTCCCATAAAAAGTTAATAAGCATCCAGTGTTAAATGTGATACTAAATGGATAGCAAGCAAAGAAATCACAATAAATGCAGAAAGTTCTGTACTACACAATGATATCCTAGTAAGATAATGCACATTTAAAAGTGTGACATAGTGGTAGGTCAGAATATTCTGTGACTTTCTACAAAATGATCATGATCCTGAAGAGAAATAGTACAGGAATGTTATGATATCCAAAAGCTAAGGGATAAATGAAATGTGCAAGTTTTCAAGCACAAGAAAAATGGCTGGGGAATATCAGTAATTTATCCTCAGTCCAAGAGACAGAGGAAGAACTGTACATACTGTAACTTACTGAAATTCCAGCACCCCAGACTAGATGCAGTGTTTAGTGAGCTATTTGATTTGAAAGAGTTACTGGGATACAGTTTTTTTTCAGCTGGGGGATACATTACTGAGATGCACCTTTTTTCAGTTTGGGGAGGCAGTACTTAGATGGAGCACTCCATTGTCTGACATTT
This sequence comes from Protopterus annectens, assembly GCF_019279795.1. Classification (NCBI taxonomy): domain Eukaryota; kingdom Metazoa; phylum Chordata; order Ceratodontiformes; family Protopteridae; genus Protopterus; species Protopterus annectens. The sequence continues at coordinate 770,692,169 of NC_056731.1, read as the reverse complement.
CTCAGTCTCTCTATAACGGTTTATAAGACTGCATACATGTAGTGCAGCTACATTGCAGTAATCAGATAGCAATCTTTTATGAATTCTGGATGCCGCAGTGTGTATGTTATGTATGGCTAGAATCCATGTAAATCTGTGAGTAGTGGGAGAACAGCAGAGCAGTGATAATGGATGGGGGCTCAGATGGTTGTCAGGGAAATGAACAGCTATAGTGACAGTTCATTATTTACTAATTTAGGTAAGTGAAACGGTCCAAAAACCCTTTTCAGCAACAACCTGGGCTGAAAAAAAGCTAAAATAAATATGCAAGTGTTTATAAAAGAAGAAATTGTCAGTGCATATGTAATAAAAGGAAATAATCTGACAACATCAAAAATGCATTATAAAAACTCCAAAGCAGACATAATAATTACATAGCACATTCTTAGTACCTGAATTCAGTTAATGCAGTATAAAAAAGAGTGGGCTTTCTTATATAATGCAAGTATGTATAATTGCAAACTGAAAGGTGTGATCAGTGTAAGACCTAATAAAATAGTACATGTGAATTGCTGTACACTGATATTATGCAAAAAAGATAGAGATAACTTTCTTATGTAATATATGTACATGACTGCAGTTCACTTGGTTGACACCCTTTTGTGCAATGCAAGTGAATTACTCTACATTTTGAGTGAAGGGCCATTTGTGTGAACACTATTTTGAGCGACCTCCATTTAGATTATTCAATAGAATAGGTCCTATTGCTAACCCTAGAACAAAAGCTGATCTAACTTGCCCACCCCCTGACAGTACTCACAGTTTAACCTGCTACAATGGACAGTCAGTTTCCCAATATTTCTCCAACCAACCTGATTGACTTGGGCATCCTGAGGCAATGTAGTAATTGCCTCATGTATACCAACAACCATTTCCTAATACAACGAACAAATACAGTATGTGAGAGATGTAACTATACTATGAAACTGGAATCAATCCTCTCACGTGACAATAAACAAGATATCAACAGGTTATCAGTGCTCACACCTCTCCTCTCACACAAGATACAATCATGACCCATAAACTCCTATAGGTTCAGGTACACACTAAGAACCTACCAAAAGACCAGAGACCTTTCAAGAGCAAACAATTCACACATACTAGAATATGACCAAAATCTACTACACATAACAACACACATACCAGTGTCTCAGGGAATAAGCCTGTAAGGCAGAATACCTCAAAACCAAATGTCCTAGTCATAGGAGATTCCGTAGTGAGACACACAGATGTCCCCCTCACCAGGCTAGACAAAGAAAAAGTCACAGTCAACTGCCTGTCAGGTGCCATGATCTGTCAAATAATCACACTTGCACTCAAGTCACTCAACAACAATTGCCGTTGTGACTCTGTCTTAGGACATGTTGGGGTGAATGACTTGAGATGTACCTCCATGGACTATATGAAGAGAGACATGACTGAGCTCTCAAATTATGTGTCCCAGTCAGGTATATCCCTAACCCTACGTAGCTTTCTATCTTCACCAAGGATGATGCCACAAAATAAACAAAAAAATATTGACTTCAACAACTGGCTTAACTTCTGGTGTCAATCCAGTATCTGCCAGACTGGGAAGACATATCCGACACACCATACTACTTTACCAGAGATGATCTTCACCTGTTTCCTCTAGACTTTCAAATACTGGCAAAGATGCTTGCCTCCCCCATAGTGCGTTTTTCAGGCAAAACCAAAACAACAAAACTTCCAATGTAAAAAAATCCACTGCAGACAAACTCAAGGTTGTGCTGCTTACTGCTAGGAGCCAGAACAGGAAACTGCACTCCCTGGAAGCTGTCCTCATCTTGGAAGATGCTGACATCTATGCAGTCACCAAGACTTAGTTCAAGGCCACAGGGAGCACCCCAGCCATTCAAGGCTACAATGCCTTCCACACGCTCATACCTCAAAACAAGTGTGAAAGAAATAAAGGTGAATGTGTATCCATCTTCATTAAATCCCAATACACCTTCAGACTGTTTACACAGCATGAATCAATTGAGTTACTCCAGGTCCAAGTAACTATATATAAAACACCCTACCACATCAATGCTAGCCACAGGTCCTCCATCATGAATCATGAGAAGCACACCACCTACCTAGACTTGTTTGAGTCACTCACTATGCAGCCAAACACCTTGGTCATGTGAGATTTCAACTATCCTTCTATTGAGTGGGCGATGTACAAATGCACAAGCTTGATTGCCCTGAAGTTCCTGGACTTTGTTCATACAAATACTCTGGAGCAGTTTGTCTGCACTCCCACAAGGGGCTGAAATGCTCTGGATTTAGTACTCACCAAAATGGGGGGGGGGGGGGGTCACTGCACTACCTCCTTTGTTTTGCCATCCCTAGTAAGGTCAGACCATAAATCTGTCTTGTTTGAAGTAACAATTAGATCTGACTCCTCTGCAGAAACAATAAAAATGAGAAACTTCTCCAAAATAAACTATAGCCCACTAAGCGATAGTTTGAAAAGTTTCAAACTCCCTGTTACCATAGCCAACAATGACGCCTATGCAGAGGAGTACACAAACACCCTGTATAACAAGATAAACAACTGTATTGACTCTGACAGGATCAAAACCAAGTCGTCACATGAAAACAGCCAACACTGGTGGACCTCAAGTATTAACAGGTATTATAACAAAAGGAATAAACTGATATCTAAGAACAAGAGGGATCTTAGTCAGCAGAGAAACAATACCCTCCACAGTTTGAACAAGCAAATCTGATATCTGGCAAACACATGATATAAAAACACACATTTCGCAATCTGCTGGGATTAGAAGAAAATTTTTTTTCTTCAGTTAATTTTGAAATAACATAGAATCTCTCTCTCCACCTGGTCTGGTAAATAGTTTCTATACATTATGTTCTTGTTCTTGTGCTGTACAGTGAGAAAATAACAAATATCATTTATTCAGATTAAACAGAAATGAATCTTTATTCTTCTGTTGAAATAAATCAACATTACAGCCATTTTCTTTTGTTATTCTTATTACTTATGTGACTACACGCTTTGTGAAACAGACACAGACTGATAATGGTTGTTTGCTGATCACATTCATCTAAATAGTTCTGCTGTTTTATGTGGATACAGTTATTGAAGAGTATGTGCAAAGCTTGTGTTGGGGCTTTAATGCTATTTAAAAAGAATTATTACTTGAATTGATGGTACGCAGTAATTTTTGCCATACAAAGTATGCATTTATGTTTGCATTTTTTTAACCAGCATGTGCAGGACTTCTGGAACTTGCCAGCACTACGTGCAGCATTACATAGATACCTCATCAGCTGATCGTTTACGCTACCAATCAGACAACGTTTTTTATGAAACTTGTAAAGCTACCTTTTTCCATAAAAAATTCCAATAGTAAGGGGTATTTTTTGTGATCAAGGTACAGATGCACAATCATAGGATGTATAAACTATGATTTTAAATTGTTAGTGGTGCTCATATAGGTTCTGGAAGTGTGGTAGGAATGCTTGGTCTGTCTAGCTAGTCTTGTAGGCAGCATTCCAGAAATGCAAAATAGGTACAAATCAGTTAGTAATAACTCTTTTAGCTAAAAGCAGTGAAATTACCATAACTGAGAATATTCATATTTTGCCCACTTTCCTATTTCTGGAGTCCCTAAGAAAAATTCACCTAGAGTAAGAAGCACCCAATCAGTCCATAAGTCAGATAATAGACTGTGCAACAGGGATTGATACAAATTAGGTTTTACACAGTCAAAAGTATATATAATCCTATATCTTTCATCCAATCTTCATATCTCCAACAAAGTTGTAATGTAGCAGGATACATATTTTGCAATCAAATGAGAGTATATAAAGATTTATGTAAACATTTCCAAGTCAATATTCTAATCTTACAAGAAACAGAACTAAATATATCAGCTACTTTTCTAGCTCAGCCTATCATAATAATTTCCATTGTGGGTCTGGAAAAGAATCACATCATAAACAAAAAATGCCTCAGCTGTGCTGCTCACCAATATAAATAAAAGCTTATCACTTCTACCCCCCCCCCATCCCTACTCTAGGCATTATGGGTTTGTCCATGAATTTTTAGGTCCATCTTCCAAACAAATTATGTCAACCTGTATTTAATGGTTTGCTATCAATTAACCGGATCGCACAATAGTGAATAGTGGTTATGTTTAACCACAATCGCGAAAATCTAAAGAACGAACGGAAATAAAGTCAAAGTGTGGTGACTGCAAATATCGACGTTGACATTTTCGAAGAGTAACCACACTTTTGGGAACAACATTACTGTATGTTGCACAGTAAATAACATGTTTGCAGGGAGGCAAGCCCCCCTGCACCCCCCGCTACTTTAATGTACAAACTCTGGGATCGCACTATAGTGAGGGAAACAGTACATTTCCCACTCCCCACTATAGTGAGATCTGTACCACCATGTCAGACCTTACAACAGAGAATGCTGTATTGCATTCGCTGTTGTACGATTCGACATTGTGGTACTCGTGTGTACATAGTGTGAATCAGCATTTTCACACAAATAAAAATTGCACAAGTTGTGATTGACGAATTGATAGTAAACCTTTTTAATTGCAGTAAAAATTGCTCTATCTGAGACTAAGGAATTGTGAAAAATATAAACAGCCATCAGGATCAAAAACTTTACTATAGATGTTTTTTTCCTGTAATGTCTTAACAGTTTTCAACAGTTTTACATAAGAAATCCTGACCAATTTAACAACAGATAAAGTGCTATAAATCCCCTAGGTACTTGACTAATTAATGATCCCATAAGTGAAGGTAGCTATTGCAGTAACTTGAGAGAAGTGTAAAATTAACTGCAGTTATTTATATCTTACTGACATTAAACTTATGGCCTCATAATTTCCTGTATTGTTCCAACAAAAGAAATAACATTTGAAGGTGCCACTCAGGACAGGTTAAACAAAACAGCAATTGATCAATATACATTCAGAATTTAACATCCTCACCTATCCAGAGAAATTCCTTAATCTCTGTTCTCTGAAGGACCTTTGCAAGAGGCACTGACTAAAGAGAAAACATAAGGGGAAAGACTGGACATCCATTCCATTTATCTCTGAACAAGTGAAATGAAGCAGATAAAACCTCACCCATCATAATTATGGTAGAACTCGCTCTGTAGATATTGCTTAATGAAAATAAAAATTTATCTAATAGAGCAAATATTTTCAGCACTTCAAACAAGCATTCCCATTCCATCCTATTGAAAGCCTTCTCAGCATCCAAACTCACCCCAGCGAAGAGGACTCAAGATGCTCTGCCTCCTGTATCAGATGCAGACTCAAAAATATTATCAAATGTATGCCTCTGAATGATAAAGCCCGGATGGTCTGAGTGAAGCAGTTTAAGAAGTAGTGGGGCTCAATCTTCATCCTGCAAGCACAGCTCCAAAGGTCGGCTCCCATTACCAGCTAAAAAGACTAGCCAGCAACTCTCTCTTTCAACTAATGCATACCAAATAGAGTTAGCAGTGTATTTACTTGCATTCCACTTATATTAGAAAGAGTAAACACCGCACAAGCATGTGTTTCTTGCTTCCTAGAAGGACAAGTCATCATCTAGGTATTGTGAAAATTAACAGAAGTGATGCTGTTTCAGTAAAACCACAATATACGTAAGAAGCTCTTCTTGACAAATTATATTTACTCACAGTGCTTTATGCTTGTATGCTAGCCACTGTTCTATGCTTCCTGTGATATCATTTTATGGCTATGCCTACACAGAAAAAAAAAAATAAGTAAACAGTGAAAGTAAGAAAAATCAAAACTACACAATAATCTTTATTTTTGGCAAAATTACATGAATGTTTAACATCAAGGTGCAAGCAAATGAAATTAACTGCATAACAAAAGATACTTCAGAATATGAGAAATAGACATAAAAATACATAGCTGTGTTTCATATCCATGATGCAGTAGTGTCTCTTCTATGAACAGACTAAGCAGAACAGGGGATTAATAGTTACATTAAGGATTAAGGGGAAGAAAGAAATTTTAAGATGCTGGAAATAACAAAAAGGTCATGTTCCCTTTTACTGAATGCTATTTTATTTGGTTAAGTTTGTAGAAGTAGCATTCAGCATTCACTAAAATACAATTCAGGGAAACTTTGGACTACTGTCCAGCAATCATGAGCTCACATTGTGGTTCAGATACCTGGGACTACAGTGGGAAACGTGCAGAAGGTAACATGGAAGGCTGGCAGGAAACTACATCAGTGTATCAAGGAAAGAATGAGAATAAGAACAAAGTTATGTGTCAGGAAAATGGGAAGGAAGTACGGAAAAGGAGGCAGCTTTCCTGGGTAAAGAGATGATTAAGAGACTGATCTATTCAACAGATAATCACAGGGAAGAGTATAAGAAATGAAGGGAAAAAATGACAAAAATGTCAACATGGATGCCAATGCAGCAGGCCAGAATAAGAATGATGTATAGAAATGTCTTAAATACACTGAGAAACAAAAGAGAAACTAAATGCCCTTTGCATTATGGGAAGAGGCCTGTAAAAGTACTAACTTTGTTATTTTTTCTATGTTTACAGAAGAGAACTGAGGTGGGTGGCAGCATGGGGAAGTATCATTCATGGGTGTTTCCACATACACAAACAAGGCGTACCTAGTGACCGGGGAGGGGGGTGTTGAAATACTGCAGACTGTAATTGTCATCCATATAGATGTGATGAAGATGATAAAACTGGAAATATATACCAAATCTGAGGTTTTGATATGTCAGAGTACCAGTGCTTCCCCAAAGGTACACCAGTGTAAGAGTTACTATATCTAAAGAGAAGATCAACATGTTGGGAGATACTGGGGGGTTAACCCCGCTTCCATGCAAGAATGCTTTAATGGCATTCAAATAAATTCTGACATTGACATTACTGCCACTGTAATCATACATTATATTTCAGAGTCAAAGGGCACACATTTGCAAGCCTTGAACTTCCAAGAAGGAGCTGTTCCAAACTGGGGAGAATGCAAGTAACTTTGGCTATATTCATGGCTCTCGAGGTCTGGATAAGCTGCCTGTAAGGTTTTTGAAAGATATTAGCACTCACAAGATAATGAAACCCCTGGCGGAATAGTGGAATCTCTGTCGCTGTCATATTTTATCATTGGTTTTCTTTAGTTTTGTTGTTTTATAATTTTAGTGCAATCTCTCCTTGGACATTGCAGTGGTGACTCTCTGTGGACACTCCTTGAACATTAAAGTCAGTCTCTCCATGGACACTGGAGTGGTATTAAACACTTAGTGTCTTATAGTGCTGCTATGCTTTTACAGAAGGGACTGTAGGAAAAAAATGGAGCAGCTGTATGCATCTAAGTTTGAAAATGTGGGGACGGTTTATTTATTTTTTATTTTATTTATTTATATTGTTTACCAGGATAGTGTACTGATCTTAATGCGGCCATGTTATACAGATGTTTTTGTGTACCAGGTTATTAAAGTTCCTAAATGTTAATTTTTCTTATAGACAGTGTCCAGCACTGCCTCCTGCCACTGAGGGTTTCCAGCTCTGCTTGATCCATTTATTTGACCAGGGCACTAATGACATAAACAATTCGACCTCTGTGGACATGATACCTCTGAACTTAAGTAGAATCTTTTACATTAAGTGGCACTGTATCAATGTTGGGTCTGGAACTATGAACAGAATAGGAAACTAACTAACAGAGTGAAAATGCAGGGTGGTAAGTTCTGGAAAAAACATTCATAAAATGTAGTTAGCATTACAGCGGCCCAGAATTCAGTGCTGGGAATATTTGCTTTAACATAGCTGTACTAATGTCTTGTTGGGGTTGGAAATCAAGATCATTCTCTGTGCTGATGACATTAATATTATTGCATTGCTCAGAAATGGGTGGACTGTTTCCACAGAGACATGGTGCAGGATGGCGCACAGGCACAGCAGATATGGTTTCAATCATACTGTACTAGGCTGAACACTTTGATGGGGTGGATTCAGGACAAATGTACATGCTTGGAGTGTGGCTGTAACAATATCCTTTGGAGAAATGGTTTGTCTTCCACCATCACCTGTTGATTAAATTCTAAACCAATTAAATCACAAAGTTCAGTGAAAGAGGCCGTTATCACAGGATAATAAAATTGTACCGCAGAGTTATGGTAGCGAGTTTCAATGACACTAAAATTATCACTTCATTGTGTAGGATGTTGAAAGACCAGTATTGTCAGCAGCTATGTTTATCATGTGACAGAAGGGAGAATAGGCTGGAAGAAGTATGGAATGCAACATAACCAAAATGGTAAAGAGAACATAGAGTCTGAAGGCATGAGGAAATATTTAGCTGGACACGCGCAGTAGAGCAGAGAAAAGACAAGATAGTGTGGTCTTGGCTGAAGCATAACAAGTGACTAAAATGAAATGGCTACACAGAAGAAGCTATTGGTCAGTGAAAGTACCCCATCAAGAAAATATAACCTATGTATGTACTACGACCTCAGAGTTAGTTATGTTTAGGTGGTCTGGGACCCCCCCCCCCAGCTGTAAAATCCCCCTTTTACTCTTGAAGGTCCAGCTTTCAGTAAGTGAGGTATTTGACAAAGATGATTTAGAGAGAAGCTTCACAGCCAAATTCAGTTTTGTCATCTGTAGGGAACCCTGATTTAGGCACAACATATTACTAAGAAATGTAGGAGCTGACAGTAGTAAAGGACAGCTTGGCAGGAGCCATCTCTTTATGCACCCCATGAAGAAATTGACATTATAGTTTAACTTGCATTCTGCTTTATTCCTCAGTTTCTGCAGGATCATTTTATATTTGTACTATCAGGTGTCGCTGTGAAATACAGACTATTTCTAGTGATGATCATCTCAGAAATGTTAAAATCCAGCTTAAGTTTCTGTAAACACATAACTATATAAACAATATGGCAGCACAGCATAAAAGCTGTAACACTTCAGCATCTCACAACCCACTGCCCAACAGCACAATACTTGCAGTGCATTTTGGTACAGACTTACCTTTAAAAGCACAACAAATAAAGTTTGTACTAAAAGGACAATATGCACACTGTACATACACACAAGTGCACACTGTACATACACACACACACACACACACACACACACACACACACACACACACACACACACACACACACACACACACACACACACAAATATGTTTATACACACACACACACACACACACACACACACAATGTATACACACACACAAACACACACACACTTGTATGTATGTATGTATGCGTATATATGTGTATATATATATATATATATATATATATATATATATATATATATATATATATATATATATGTGTGTGTGTACACACACACACACATATGTATTTAGCAGCTTCAGTTAGCTTTCCACATGTTCTACCTTTAAAAAGAAAAATCACATTTTTGTAGAAGTAGGAAAAGCAGGCAGCCACATACTTGCATTGTGCATTCAACACTATACAGAAGCTGAGTATCCCTGGCACTGGATTCAGGACTGATCGAGTTAAGGAGCATGGATAGATCTGCTGTTAACAAGATGTATGTACACTATTTGAACCCTCACTGGATCTACTCAGGGACCCTGCAGAAAAAAAAGAACTTTGAGACACATCATTAAAATTTTTTAGTCGCTGGACAAATTAATGTACTGAATTTGGAACATATAGATGTTATTCGTGTTTCACTGTTGCAGTCATCAGCTGTGGGTTATCCCTGCTGTGGTAGCCCTCGGCCGGCCCGAATATCAGAGTCAATGTTTTTCTGCGTCAGCTGCTGTCGCTTGCTGCCTGACATCAAGTCATCAGTGCTATAAAGGAAGGCAGCTGATGCCATTACATCAGTCTTTCTTGCCGTGGAGCCCATAGAAGAAGCAGTTCACAAGTATGCCAGTCGGTCGCTACCAGAGTTTGAATTACAGCTGAAAACGTCTAAAACTAACTACCCCGTTGGGGATCCTTTTTTCTTGTACTAAACAATGTCCAAAAAAGTTAACAATTGTCTCACCTGTGGAAAGCAAAGACCACACTGAGACTTCCATTCATACTGCATCACTTGTTTAGGCCCAGACCACGACATCCCCCATTGCCGGTTCTCTGCCCTCTTTAATGCAAGAACCATTCGTCATAGAGCTCTTATTGTAGCCAGGTATTTTCATTCCAAAATGGCATCTGTCAGCCAACAATCCGTAGACTTTACGAAAAAAACGTAAGGATAAAGATAGAGACAGACCACACAAGGCTAAGCCTTCCGACGACTCTAGCGCTAAGCAGGTCATCAGTTCTCTGGAATTCAGTGAGGCGCATTTGCAGCCCCTGATGCCCAGTTCAATACCTTTTGCAGGCCTCTACTGAGACCCTTTTGGAGTCTGGTATGCCACAGAAATCTTCTTTGCCTTCCAAGCCTTTGGTTGTCTCTGCCTTGGTTGGGTCTGGAGCTGCAACACAGGCACTGGCTTCCGAGGAGGTTTTTTGCACTACTGAATTTAGACAAAAACTGATGTCTTCTCCTCCAACTACCATTTTCTCAGACCGTTGTATACTCTTAGGCCTAGAGGCAAGGCCACTCCTAGGAAAACTACCTCTTGCCACCATTTTACCCCTGCTCCTCCACCCCAAGCCCAAATGCTTAAAATGGCAAAGGATCTTATTACCCTTAATAGGGGTAGTCAGGCTACTCCTTCTAAAAGGAAAATAGACCTTTCTCCTGAAATACTAACAGAACAGGATTCTGAGGAGTCTGATTATTCAGATTTTGAAGAGGAACAACAACCTCTGACTGCTTATGAGGATTCAAATGCAGAGGAATCCATCCCTTCTGCCTCCCCACCAGAAGATATCTCCTTTGGGGAAACCCTTCACACCCTCAGGGAACATTTCCACTGGGAATCCCAGGACTTCCCTCAGTCTAAGAAAAGACTAAGAGAGTTTCTAGACCTGCCCCAGCACAGACCCTTGTCCATCCCACCATTCTTAGAGGTGGTTGATGATGTCTACCATGAATCCAGCTTAACTCCTGATGCCCTCCCATCTGCTCCCAGAACACATGACAGGTATTACAGAGTACTGGATTCTCACAAATACCTGTACAGAAATCCTACTGCAGACCTGGAGGTCATTACACAGGGACCAAAAGAAGCTAAGGCTGGTTCTGCAAAGAATCTAATTCCTTCTGACAAGGACTCCAGAGCTCTGGACAGATGGGGTAAAAAGTATACACCTCTGCAACTTTAGCTATTAGAGCACTCAACTGTCAGTTCCACATGTTAAAATATCAACAACACATGTTGGAACTATTAAATCAAAAGATTTCAACATTTCCTGACTGTGCCAATTTGAAAGAGTTAGCAGATTTACTGCACTCTACTTGTCAAGTGGATAAACACTCATTACATTGTGGATATGACACCCTAGAAGCCTCATACAGGGCAGCAGTGTCAGGATCTATCATTAGGAGACATTCATAGTTGAAGGAACAACCTCTGCCTGATCATGTCAAATCTAAATTACTTGATGCACCCTTGGATAAGGACCACTTGTTTGGAGCAAAAGCAGAAGAGGTGCTTAAAAAGATGGAAGGCAAAGCAAAATCTATACAAACAGTAAAATACTTCCTTCAGGTACAATCTCCTAGGTTCAGCAGGAATTTTCCCTCAAAACACTGGTCCTTTCCTACACCTAGCAGACAGGGGCAAGGTAAGGCCCCGCAGGGACAGACCACCCAGACTCCTATCCCAGGGTCAGCAGAGAACCAAACAGTGGACCCCTTCTGCTCCAAAGGCAGGGAGTTCTAAGCCATCCCTCTATGGCAAAAACTCTCAGTGACTCCCTTTCCCCCCTCTGCTGTCTTACCACTCACCAAAATCTAGGAGGAAGGCTCTCCCTCTGCAAAGAAAATTGGCTTTCTGAAACCAATGACCAATGGGTCCTAAAGATCATTTTTCAGTGATACAAATTCTCCTTCAATGAAGTCACAATTCCAAGAGGGTATCCAGACTTACCTCCAAATCGGTGGGCAGAGGCATTGAAACAAGTCCAAACTCTCATATCCCAAGGGGCAGTAGAACCTGTCCCCTCAGATCAAACAGGCAAAGACTTTTATTCTGGACTATTCCTTGTTCCCAGAAAAGATGGCACTTGGTGCCCCATCCTGGATCTATCCATTCTGAACACCTTCCTGGTGGTCCCCAAATTCAAAATGCTAACTTTGCAGCAGCTGCTGCCTATGCTGACAAAAAATGCCTGGTTAGTTACCCTGGATCTAAAAGATGCCTACCTCCACATTCCCATAAGGGAATCCTGCAGGAAATTCCTTCACTTCAGAGCAGGCTCACAACACTTTCAGTTTTCTGCACTACCCTTTAGCTTATCTACTGCTCCCATGATAATCATCAAATGCTTAGCCCCAGCCATAGCGTTTTGATGACAGAAAAATATACAAATTTACCCTTATCTGGACGAATGCCTCATCCAGGCAGATTGCAAAGAAAAGTTCCTCAAGGGCCTCCTCTTTGTCAAAACCCTCCTAACCTCCTTAGGGTACACCATCAATGAGAAGAAATCAAGGCAAACAGCCTCCAGGAAGATCATTTTCTTGGGAGCACTGCTGGTCAAAGCATCCCAAATGGCCTTCATATCCCCAGAAAAGCAGAGCTTCCTGCCTCTCTATTTTACACAGCTGTTTTCCAGACGTCACCTCACTGTGAGGAAGTTCCTGCAAGCCTTGGGATACATGGCATCTTCATCCTTCTAATTCCTCTGGCCAGGCTTCACATGAGAAAAATTCAGTGGTACCTCAAGAACTTTTATTGTTAGCATTCTCAACCCCTAAAGACCTCTCTCCCTTTGATCCCCTGTATAAGGGCAGAGTTTCTGTGGTGGGTATGGGCCTGCACCCAGAACAAGGGCCTTTCATTCACCCACCGCCCAACCAGGCAGACTATTACCACCGACGCCTCAGACATAGCTTGGAGCACTCACCTAAAAGGCAGGTGCACCCAAGGTCTTCGGGATGCCCAGCACCTTCCCTTACACATCAACCAGAAGGAAATGATGGCAGTACAAAAGGTTCTGACATCCTTCAAACCCCATCTCAAGCCAGAGGTTCTCCTTATCAAAACAGATAACATCATAGTAATGTGGTACATCAACAAATAGGGAGGGACCCAATCTTACCCTCTGTGCAGGCTAGCCATGAACCTCTGGCTGACAGCCTCTTCCATGAGGCTACACCTGATAGCCCAATACCTACCAGGAATAAACAACACCCTAGCAGACTACTTAAGCAGAAACTTACTGGACCCCCCCATGAAGGACAGCTTCACAGAAAAATCTTTTTGCAAATCACTCAGGCATGGGGGTCTCCGGAGGTGGATCTCTTTGCTTTGCACCTCAACCATCAGCTGAAAAAATTCTGTACCAGGGAGTATCACCACCTAGCACAGAAGGTGGATGCCCACCTTTCCCTGGAACACCCTGTTTGTGTACGCATTCCCTCCTCTGCATCTCATTCCCAAGGTACTGATCAAAGTAAGGGAGGAGAGACCAAAGGCCATCCTCATTGCTCCAGATTGGCCCAGACAACATTGGTACCCCTTACTGCACAGCCTGACCTTATAGCCTCCCAGACAGCTTCCCCTGATCTCAGACCTCTTAACTCAGGTGGGGGGGGGCAGGAATGCTGCACCCATACCTGCAGACTCTCAAACTGTCAGCATGGCTAATACTCCAAAGGTAAACAAGGGGCCCCTGTTAAGCAAACAGGTCCTAGACATTATCACAGAGGCCAGAAGGCCCAGCACCAGAAAATCCTACACAGGAAAATGGAAAAGATTCTGCTCCTGGAGCCAGTCCAGAGGGGGCAATACCTCACAACCTTCCATCCCTCTTATCCTGGACTACCTAGCAGAGCTACCTAATAGTGGTCTCTCCTTCTCCTCTATTAAAATCCATGCCTAAGCCATTTCAGCTCATTTTGATACAGAACAGCCCCTGTTCTCCCATCCATTGATTAAATAATTCCTCAGAGGGGCTTCTAATATCAGACCTCCCGGAAGGCCACCCACTCCAGCCTGGGACCTGAATTATATTTTGGAAAAACTAACTTTACCACCCTTCGAACCTGCTGCTTCAGCAGAACTAAGATAACGGTCCTGGAACACTGCTTTTCTTCTAGCTATCACCTCAGCCAGAAGGGTTTCAGAACTTCAGGCACTGATTATTGCCATTGAGCCCTTCATCATCTTCCATGCAGACAGGGTCTCCCTGAGGACTAATCCCTCCTTTTTTGCCCAAGGTGGTATCTAATGTAACTCTCAACCAGGCCATACATCTACCCACCTTCTTTCCTAATGTTCAAAACAAGGGGGAAAGAATTCTGCTCTCACTAAACATACACAGACAGCTCAGATACTATCTGGACCATACTAAACCCTTCAGGAAAACAGGCCAATTACTTGTCAGCTTTGCCCCAGGGACAGAGGGGAAGTCCATTTCCAAACAAACCATTTCCAAATGGATATCACACTGTATCCATTTCTGTTATAGATTGCATGGGAAACCCACTCTAAGTCTATTGAGACCCCATTCCACTAGGACAGCCTCCACTTCCACAGCATTCCTCAGAGGAGTTCCCACCAGGGACATCCTGGAAGCTGCCACCTGGATTTCTGTTCAAACCTTTACCAAGCATTGCCACCTAGCTCTATTTTCTAAGGCTAGGGCAGGGTTTGCCTCTGCAGTTCTGCAGGGCATGCTGACTCATTCCTAAGTCTCTTACTAATCCTACCACCCTTCTCCTCAACTTTGGGAATCCTCCCTAAGGTGGTGACTGCAACAGTGAAACATGAAGAACATAGTACAGTTGTGTACACTTACCATAAATTTAGATGTTCGAGTGTATTCACTGTTGCAGTCCTGGTTTCCCACCCTCATTCCCCCTTATATCTTCATTCTTTAGGGAGACATACGTTTCTAATGGTGGCTTTTAGCCACCAGGGCCACCTTTACCATATTTACTTGGGCGTCTGACTGGTTAGGGCAAGAAAAAGTGATACAATGGCGTCAGCTGCCTTCCTTTATAGCACTGATGGCCTGACATCAGGCAGCAAGCGACACCAGCTGACACAGAGAAACATTGACTCTGGTATTTGGGGCCAGCTGAGGGCTACCACAGCAGGGATAAACCACAGGTCATGACTGCAACAGTGAATACACTGGAACATCTATATTTATGGTAAGTGTACACAACTGTACTTTGCAGAGGTTATTGAGAACACTGGCCAGCACTTGGTCTGCCGTTGAGAAGAAACAAATTCCGATTCCACCTTTATCTCAGATACTTGATCATGGCAGATTAACCTCTCTGGTGCAGAAACGGACTTGCCAGAAGGTGATCTGAATATCCTCAGCTCCCTTTGACTCAATTCATTTACTGGAACACTTATCAGGAACTGGCTGAATATGTCTGCTATCATATTAGAGAATGGTGCCATCTCTAGTTACATCACGTAAAAATGTGGGTCTGCAGTTTTCAGCTCTGTTATGCTTGTAGTATCCCATTTTTTCCTTCCCTAACTTTAAGCAGACAGCTTCATCAGGTTGTAGGGTAGATAGTAGTTATGCAGAATGATGTTGTAATTTTTTTTTTATGAAGCTTTAGCTTTTTGATCATTTCTCTTTATTTGATTGTATGTTGTTCTCTGTTTAAGTTTTGTCTCTGCCTTTGGCATGTCAATTTGCATTTAATTTTCCACACTTTAGTTGTGAATGACTTAATCGGTGACACGCTGTAGAATATCTTGATAGGCCATTAGGTGCCAAACAGCTGAAGACTTGCAGTGCATCATGGTACAGGTTTATCTTTAAAAGGGAAACACCATATATTTGAATTAAAAGTGTGATATTATGTACATATGCAAAATGCATATAAATGTACTTAACACCTTAATTTTCTACTCCTTGTTGTAATTCGCTTTGAATTCTTCTGCTATAGATAAATCCACTGTATTTTATGTGAGGATAATCCATGCCTGTTGAGTCATTCTCCCCTCTTTTCAAATGTTTACTTCTTCTAAGTCTGTTGCCTTCCTGCAGTGTATTAATTTCCTTAGGATCTGTCAGATGTTTATATCACATCTCCTTTCTCACTTCTTTCTTCAAGTTTGAATCTTTTATCATTTTATCATGATGTTTCTGTTGAAGGTCTTCATCTATATTAGTAGCCCTTCTCTATACAACTTCAACTCTGATTATGTCCTTACAGAGGCAAGGCTTTCTAGAACTACACATAGGAATTACTAAATTATAGAGTGACCTCACCAGCTGTTTGTATAGGTCTATATCAGTTCATCAAAATCGGAACTCAGTGGACTGCTCTTCAACGAACAAAAAACAGGGAACATTCAATTAAACAAACATTCACATTCACAAATGTGTTTCACAGGGAAAGGAGAAAGTTGCCCAACATTCCCAGTGTAACATGCACCTCAGTATATCAAATCCACATAGGTGGGAGGCTGTGCCCCCCACACCTCCCACTTATATATAACAACTCTGACATCACACTACAGTGGGGAAACAGGCTTTTCCTGATGTTGGCCAAATTTCTACTTTCCCTATTAAACACATACACAGATGTGAACATTCACTTAACTGGGCATTCGCTGTTTTTGCTCATTGAAGAGCAGTATGATGAATTGCAATTTTGACAAACTGATTATATACCCATTTGTACAGTAGAGCAGTAATATCTTTACACAATGGTAATGCTATATATTAAATATCATATGATCCATTATTTTCTGACATGGCATCCTCACAATAATTTTCTACATGACGCCTAAAATGTTCTTTTTCTTTCGGCTTTTCCCGGTTAGGGGTCGCCACAGCAGAACCCCTGTCTGCTAATGACTGGCAGTAGATTTTTACGGTGCCGAGGTGCCAGCCCGACGCCCAACCTTCAATGAAGGCACGCCCATTCATGCATGTCTTTCGAACACCACTCGACCGCGGGGTGGACATGCAGACTCCACACAGAAGGCGCTCCAGCCGAGAATCAAACGGGAGAACCTCTTGCTGTGAGGCAACAACACTACTGCTGCACCACTACTCAAAATCTCTTTCCATATCTGTTGCCAGCATACATTTCCCTAGATCTTTCTCTCTTAGTGTATGTGGTGAAACACTAAGAATCTATTTATCAATTCACCATTTGTTAACTTTATTAATTTACCATTTGTTAACTGGGTAACTGCACTTTCTGTGGACCCTATGCTAGCCACACTATTCAGAGCGCTTTTTATTAACTTTGCAACTTATTTGAACTGTTTATTTGAATTCTGATACTGTTTGTACTTTAACTGATCGTTTTCAAGAGTTTTTCAACTGTTTAGCTGTTGAGGGCTACACACTCAAGTGTGATAGCCATTTTTCTGTTTAAAACTGTTTGCATTACTGTATTTGTTTTAATTTTTGAAAAAAAAACAGACAAAAAAAGTCCTATCTCGCTACTTGTTTCTTGCGTTTCCATAACCAGTAGAGTCCGGTTTTCAGATTTTGCTCAATTCTGGGCTGTTTTGTAGTTTCTGTGTTGCCCAGACCTTACTAAGATAGAAGGAAGATTCTGTGTTCATCAGTGAGAGTGGTGAGCTTTGAGCAGCCTAGCTGTCACTGGAGGAGTAGTTTCAGCTCAGAATCTGCAGCTTTATTGGCATTTTGGGCTATTTCTATCTTTTTCATCTTTCTGTTTAAAATCCAGTGTTTACACGGTTTTTGCGCTTGTATTACATCAGCAAGATCCTGCCTGGGTGCCCTGCAGAGTTCTACAGCAGCAGAGAGTGAAAAGAAAGACTTTGAGTAGATTAAGTACCTCTGTTTTGCTTTTTATTGCTTATTTTCGCTAGCCACACTATTCTGAGTGCTTTTTATTAATTTTGCAACTTATTTGAACTGTTTTTTAAATTCTGATACTGTTTGCACTTTAACTGATTGTTTTCAAGTGTTTTTCAACTGTTTAACTGTTCAGGGCTACACACTCAATTGCAATAGCCATTTTTCTGCTTTAAGTGTTTGTATTACTGTATCTGATGTTCATCGTGCATACAGCTGCAGTAATCACAGATGGGTTTTCAGCCATTAGGCGGTCCCTCGGTTGGCCAAATTCCAAAGTCTTGGTCCGGCGTCAGTTGTTGTCGCTTACTCTTCTGACGTCAGGAAGGCCAGAGTATATAAGACACAGCCGACGCCATGTTCTTCAGTCTTTTTTGCCGCGCGGTGCCCGAAGCAGAAGCAGTTCGCAAGTGCCGGTCGGCCAGCTCCTGAATTACGAAAATATTTGGAACCAAAGTCTTCATTAAAGCTAAGTACCCCGTTGGGGAATCTTTTCTTGCCTCAGACCGATGTCAGAAAAAGTTAATAATTGCATTTCTTGTGGGAAGCAAATACCGCATAAGGATTTCCATTCCCTTTGCATACCTTGTTTGGGCCCAGACCACGACGTCTCGGGCTGTCGCTGGCGCTACCTTCAATAAACGCACTATCAAGCGTCGGGCGGAGTTCGCCCAACACCTTTTTGGTAAAGCTTTTGACTATAAAATGTCGTCGGACACTCCGACTACCGTTTTATCCAAAAAACGCAAGGAAAAGGACCGACATGCGAGGCCCGCGGTCTCCACCGACACCACGCCGAAACAGGCTCCACGTGGTCTGGTTCTCAGCGAGACGCCTTTGCAGTCCCTGACTACCGACGACACTCCTTCGGCGGTG
Source organism: Protopterus annectens (assembly GCF_019279795.1). Lineage (NCBI taxonomy): Eukaryota > Metazoa > Chordata > Ceratodontiformes > Protopteridae > Protopterus > Protopterus annectens. The sequence continues at coordinate 770,673,346 of NC_056731.1, read as the reverse complement.
TCTTCTGTACCCGAGACCGCTGGGTCATCGGCCCTTTCCCAGACTACAACCGAAGCCCCAGCTTATGTCGAGCCTACTAATGTGGACAGATCTACATCCACCCATGGTGTACTTAGGCCTTCATCTTCTTTTTCTATTAAGGCCTTTACTAAATCCAAAGCAGCCAGGCATCACACTAGGCCTGCTGCTCAAGGCCCATCTCCTGGACCCATGCCTAAGAAACAGATGCTTAAAATGGCTGAGGATCTAATAACTCTTATCAGAGGTTCTCAGCCCCCTCCTGACAAGAGACCTAGAGTGGAGGAAGAATCCCCCTCTTCGGCTCAGGGATCCATTTTATCAGAGCATTCTGATGCAGAGGAACACTCTTATTCTCCCTTTGAGGATTCGGATGCAGAACAGTCCATTCCTTCTGTATCCCCCCCTGAGGATTTTTCTTTTGGGGAAACCTTGCACACCTTGAGGGAACACTTCCATTGGGAAGGCCAAGACTTTTCAGACTCCAAGAAAAGACTTAGGGAATTTCTTTGGTTACCTCAGCACAGACCTCTGGCTATACCCCCTGTTTTGGAGGTACTGGATGATGTCTATTCGGAGGCTTGTTTTAATCCTGATTCACTGCCTCCTGCACCAGTAAAGCCTGATAGATATTACAGAGTACCCAGTTCTCACCAATTTCTCTACAAAGGCCATAATGCTGACCCTGAAACCATTTCACAAGGTCCTAAGGGAATAAAGGCCTCCACTGCCAAGAATCCACTTCCTGCAGAAAGGGAATCTAGATCTCTAGAAAGGTGGGGTAAGAAGGTATATACATCGGCCACCCTAGCCATGAGGGCCTTAAACTGCCAGTTTCATATGATTAAATATCAACAGTTCCTGTTATCACAATTAAAAAACAAAATCTCTCAACCTGAACAACCAGATTTAAAAGAGTTACAGGATATGATGCATAGTGCAGAACAAGTGGGTAAACACACCTTACAATGTGGTTATGATGCCCTAGAGGCCTCCAGTAGAGCGGCTGCTACAGGAACAGTCATTCGCAGACATGCCTGGCTTAGGGAACAAAATCTGCCTGATCATGTGAAAGCTAAACTTCTTGATGCACCTTTACAAAAGGATGTACTTTTTGGTACTAATGCTGAGGATATACTACGAAAAATGGAAGAAAAAGCCAAATCTATGCAAACTGTCAAAGCTTTCTTACAGGTCCAGCCACCACGATTTAGCAGGAATTGGCCTTCAAAAAACTGGTCCTTTCCAGCCACTGACAAGCCCCAAAGAGGCAGATACAGACGCGCAAGGGGCAGAGGGCAATCACAAGGATCATATAGAGGCAAACAATGGCAATCTCCAGCACCAAGAGGTGGTGAAGACAGTGCACAACAATACAGGAAGCAAACCCAATGACTCCCTCATTTCCATGCCAAGCAAGTCTCAGCTGGCAGCACCTTTGGGAGGGAAACTAGCATTATTTGCAAACAATTGGAATATTGTCGCAACAGACAAATGGATACTGGACATTATAAACAGAGGCTACAAATTTCAATTTCACACTCTTCCAAAAATGAGAGGCATGCCAAACCTACCACAAAATCAAAGGGTAGAGGCACAACTGCAAATTTCAAAGCTCCTAAACATGAGAGCTATACAAAAGGTACCTACGCACCAACAAGGTCAAGGTTTTTATTCAAGACTTTTCCTGGTACCAAGAAAAGGAACCGACTGGAGACCCATTCTGGACTTATCCGTCCTAAACACATTTCTACTCGTACCAAAATTCAAGATGCTCATATTACAGCAACTTCTTCCCATGCTGGGCAAGGAGTTTTGGCTGGTAACATTGGACCTCAAGGAGGCATACCTGCATGTCCCAATCAGACAAAGCTGCAGAAGATACCTCAGATTTCTTGCAGGTTCAATCCACTATCAATTCTCTGCATTGCCCTTTGGCTTATCTACTGCGCCCAGAGTATTCACAAAGTGCCTGGCATCAGTGATTGCCTATTGCAGACTTCAAGGGATACAAATTTACCCTTATCTGGATGACTGCCTGATCCAAGCGGACAGCAAACATATACTACTGGAACATCTGGCATATGTGACACGGTTACTGCTTTCTCTGGGATACACCATCAACAAGGAGAAATCAAAGCTAACACCTTCTCAGAAAATAACCTTCCTGGGTGCCAGCTTGGACACAAACACCCAGATGACATACCTTACGCCAGAAAAACAAGGGCAATTATCTCAGTACTTCAAAATACTAGCAAAAAGTACCAGGCTTACTGCAAGGAAAATCCTGCAGGCTCTGGGATTCATGGCATCTTGCATTCTTCTAATCCCGTGTGCAAAGCTGCATATGAGGAAACTTCAATGGTACCTAAAAAATCTATGGTCTCAACACAGTCACAGCTTGGAAGCAATTATTCCAATAATTCCATGTCTACAAAAGGAATTCCTATGGTGGGCCCAAGCATGTCAAGTAAACACAGGCCTCCCATTCTGCAAGCCTCAAGCAAAACAAGTCATAACCACAGATGCCTCAGATTACGCCTGGGGGGCGCGCATGAAGGACAGGTGCATTCAGGGCAGATGGTCCCAAAAGGAAAAGCACCTTCACATCAATCAAAAAGAAATGCTGGCAGTAATAAATGCAATTACAGCTTTCAAGGACTTCCTGCATCCAGGACAATTACTCATAAGAACAGACAACACCACAGTAATGTGGTACATAAACAAACAAGGAGGAACTCACTCATACCCCTTGTGCAGACTAGCCATGACGCTTTGGAACTTGGCTCTGGAAAGACAAATCGAACTTCAAGCACAGTACTTGCCAGGAAAGGAAAACACACTGGCAGACACTCTGAGCAGGAATATGACAGATCCACACGAATGGAAGCTACATCCACAGGTGTTTACGGAGATAATCCAAGCGTGGGGGAGGCAAGACATAGATCTTTTTGCCTCCCACAGGAACCATCAATTGAAAAGGTTTTGTTCAAGGACCTTCCATCCAAAGGCCTGGAAAGTGGACGCCCTTTCATTCAGTTGGACAACATGGACAGTTTATGCATTCCCACCTCTGCCTCTTCTGCCCAAGGTGCTTTTGAAAGCAAGAACAGACAAACCGAGGATGATACTGATTGCTCCAGACTGGCCAAGGCAACACTGGTATCCACTCCTGAGGAGCCTAACACATACTCCTCCCTGGTCCCTGCCTCTAATACCTCTTCTGCTGACGCAGAACAGCTACAAAACCCTTCACAGTCAGCTGAAAACACTCAACTTCGCTGCATGGAAAATTCCTTAACACCACATCAAACTCTACTCTCCAAGGAGGTGCAGGATGTCATTTTGGAGGCCAGAAGACCAGCTACTAGAAAAGCTTACTCCGCAAAATGGAAGCAGTTTTGCTGTTGGAATGAGAAAAGAGGACAGGACCCTAGAAAATTGAACTTGCCTCAGGTTTTACAGTACCTAGCTGAACTGCTGAGCAGTGGACTTTCATTTTCTTCAATTAAAATACACGCCTCAGCCATTTCTGCAGAATTCAACACGGATCCTCCTTTATTCTCACACCCACTCTTACGGCAGTTCCTCAGAGGGGCTAAGAATATAAGACCTCCAAGGAAACAACCAATCCCAGCCTGGGACCTTAATTACATACTAGAAAAATTAACATTGCCTCCCTTTGAACCTGCTGCTTCAGCAGATCTGCAATATTTGTCCTGGAAAACAGCTTTCCTTCTGGCCATCACTTCAGCTCGTAGGGTTTCTGAACTACAGGCCCTCATGGCGGTGCAGCCCTTCCTCATCTTCCATCAGGATAGGGTTTCTCTTCGTACCAACCCATCTTTTATGCCTAAAGTGGTATCCAGGGTCGCCTTAAACCAAGCCATACACCTTCCTACCTTTTATCCTAACCCTCAAAACAAAGGGGAAAGGCTGCTTCACTCTTTAGACATCCATAGGCAGCTACGTTACTATTTGGACAGAACAAAGTCCTTCAGGAAATCAGACCAACTTTTTGTGTCCTATGCCGTAGGGGCTCAAGGGAAACCTGTTACCAAACAGACCATTTCCAAGTGGATTGGCCACTGCATACGATTTTGTTACTCCTATCATGGGAAATCTGTCCCTACTGGTATCAGATCTCACTCCACCAGGGCCACAGCCACCTCTACAGCCTTCCTCAGAGGTGTGCCTACTAAGGATATTTTGGAGGCAGCCACTTGGAGTTCTGTACATACCTTCACAAAACACTACCACCTGCCCTTATATTCCAGAACAAGAGCAGGCTTTGCCACTGCTGTTTTGCAGGGCATTCTGGCTCAACCCAGTTCCTCATAGTACCTACCACCCTATGCATAGCTTTGGGACTCTACCCATCTGTGATTACTGCAGCTGTATGCACGATGAACATAGTACAGTTTTGTACCTACCATAAATGTAGATGTTCGAGTGCTAATACAGCTGCAGTACAGGTTTCCCTCCCTCCTTCCCCTCTTGGTAAGGCCATGGGGCCTAAAAACCTCTTCATACCTCCTGACTGGGTTATCCTGCTATGTTTTATTTGCTTGCATTTGTGGATAAGCTTTATTTTTGTATTGCCTTCCTTTTGGGGGCACCTGACATCTGGGGCAAGAAAGACTGAAGAACATGGCGTCGGCTGTGTCTTATATACTCTGGCCTTCCTGACATCAGAAGAGTAAGCGACAACAACCGACGCCGGACCAAGACTTTGGAATTCGGCCGACCGAGGGACCGCCTGACGGCTGAAAACCCATCTGTGATTACTGCAGCTGTATTAGCACTCGAACATCTACATTTATGGTAGGTACAAAACTGTACTTTTTAACTTTTGAAAAAAAAAAATCCTGTCTCTCTACTCGTTTCCCACTTTTCTATAACCAGTCGAGTCCGGTTTTCAGATTTTGCTGAATTCTGGGCTGTTTTGTAGTTTCTGTGTTGCCTAGACCTTACTGAGATAGAGGGAAGTTTCTCTGTTCATCAGTGAGAGTGGTGAGCTTTGAGCAGCCTATCTATCACTGGAGGAGTGGTTTCAGCTCAGAATCTGTAGTTTTAATGGCCATTTTGAACTATTTCTATCGCTTTCATCATTCTTTTTAAACACCTATGTTTGTGTGGTTTTGCTCATTGCACAGCACCATTTAACTAGGGTAAACTATTCCCAGTCCCAGAAAGTCTTCTCTTCAAATTTTCCCTTAGAACTAGCAATTTTCTAGCGTTAGCACTCAAAACTCTTACCTTGTGCTCAATAGTTTTTCGAAACTGGTTGCAAGCACTAAATAATCTTCAAATTACTGCAGCACTCAACATTCCTCACTTGTAAGAGGAAAACAGTTTTCAGTACTTAAATCAATAAGCACCTATCCAGGCATGTCTAAGGGTCAGCTCCTGGTGTTTTCCCCTGTCCACCTGATGAATCTGGGCATCTTGGGGCAATGTTGCAATTACCTTATGTACACTGACAACCCTCTACTCCTACCACCCAGCACTACAACCTGTGAGAGATGCACTTATAGCCGAACTGGAAGCCAAGCTCCGCCCCAGCCAAGACTTGACTAGACAGTCAAGAGGAGAAGGTAAATACCTTGCACCCCACCACACTCAACACATAGTCCATCAAAACCTACATCACCTAAACCCACACATAGTAACACAAAACACACACCTACATTTGCGGAGGCTCTCAATAAAAATCTGCCCAAACAACATAGACCTCCAAAGCTGAAATGCAAGCAACCACCACCCCCCAACACTACCCAAATGACAAATAGCCCAAAAAGTCAGTGTGCCACTCAACCTCAGCCCATAAGGCAAAACAACGTACCCAACACACTAGTCATAGGTGACTCTATAGTCAGGCACACTGATGTCCCACTCATCAGGCTAAGCACGGAGAAAGTTACTGTCAGCTGCCTGTCGGGTACCAAGATTCACCACATAATGCATGCACTCAGATCACTCCACAACAAGTACAAATATGATGCTGTCATTGTCCATGTTGATGTGAATGACCTGAGACATACCTCCTGGGACTACATAAAAAGAGACATGGAGGAGCTCCCGGATCATGTAGCTCAGACAGGTATGACCCTAGCCCTGAGTAGCATCCCTCCATTGCCCAGAATGATACCACAGTACAAGGACAAAACGATTGACTTCAACAATTGGCTAAAATTCTGGTGTCATTCTAAAGGGATCCAATATCTGTCTGCCTGGGACGACATGATCGACATTGCTGGGATGACATGATCGATAGACCACAATGCTTTGCCAGAGATGGCCTGCACTTGTCACCCCTGGGATTCCAGATACTGGCTAAGGCTCTTGCCACCCCTATAGTGCCTTTTTTAGGCAAGGTCCAAACGACAAACTCACCACCATATCAGGTACAAGCAAGCAAATTTGAGGGTAATGCTACTCAATGCTAGAAGTCTAAACCTCAGAATGCACTCACTCAAGGCACTCCTTAAAATGGAGAACATCGGCATCTGTGCAGTGACAGAGACCTGATTCAAGGCTCCAGAGAGCACCCCTGCATTACCAGGCTATAATTCATACCACACCATTCGGCCAACTAACCTAGACCGAAACATTAAAGGAGGAGGTGTGTCCATATTCATTAGGGATATCCACACCTCCAGGCTAGTTGCTCAACATAACGCATCCAAAATTATCCAAGTGCAACAAACACTGGGCAAAACTGCAATCCAGGTTGTAGCTTGTTACAGATCCCCACCTTGCCCCAGGATGCCCACTCCACATTTCTTGATGTACTGGATAATATTAAGGTACAGCCCAATACCCTAATAATGGGCAATTTCAACTACCCCACCATCAACTGGAAAAATTACTCATGAACTAACTCATTTGCTTAACATTTTCTGGAATTCATAAATTCCAATGCCCTGAATCAACTTGTCCATACCCCCACCAGGGGCAGCAATATCCTGGACCTGGTCATTACCAATATGGGCAACTGATGTTCCACACCAGAGGTCAGCTCCTCGACGGTCAGATCCGACCACAAGCTAATCCATCTAGACATCCATACCCCCCACACACCCCCCCCCATTAAGGAAACTACTGTAAAAAACTTCTACAAAGCCAACTTCATGCTTCTTAAGACAGAAGTGACAAACTTCACAACACCCAAGAAGACGGAAAATAGAGGTACGACTGCTGAATCCTTTACAACTGCACTGTATAAGCACATACATGAGTGCATGGATCGTGCCATCCTCAACATAACCAAAATGCTATCCTCCAAAACAAGGAAGCCAATCTGGTGGTCCCTTGCCATAAATAAACTCTACAACAGAAGGAAGAAGCTGTTGCAAAAAAGAGTAAAATCCCCTGATTGCAGGAACTCCCTGGTCAGCCTCAGTAAGAAGCTGAGATCATTCATAAAATCCTCCAAAGCTAGTTACAAAAATAAAATCATCACTGATTCTAAAGACAACCACAAAGCATTTTACAGCTATGTCAAGAATCTCAATGGCAACATTCAGATCAGCTCTGAGCTACAGCACAATGGCACTAGACATACAGAACCAACTGATTTTGTCAACATCCTGGCAGATATGTTCAGTGCAAACTTCAGCCCCCCCTCACCCCCCAAAGGGCCCTTCTCTATACCGGAAGAATGCAAAGCCCCTGTAATCATGGAAGCACAAGTAAAGATCACGCTCTCCAAAACCAAGAACACAGCATTCATGGGACCAGACAACATCACAGGCTGCATTTTGCAAGAACTACAGAATGAACTGGCACCCCACCTAAGTACCATGTTCAGTCATAGCCTCACCTCAGGCTTTGTGCCTACTGAATGGCGCACAGTGACGGTTATACCACTCCACAAAGGGAGTGCCACCACGGACCCTGGGAACTACCACCCCATTAGTCTGATGAGCCTGGTCTGCAAGGCTATGGAATGTATCATCTTGGAGCTTATAAACAAAGACATAGGGAACCTCCAAACTCTGGACCCCACTCAGTTTGTATTTGTAAAAGGTAGATCATGTCTCCTAAACCTGATTGACTTCTTTGAAGCAGTCACCAGAGCCATAGACGATGGTAAGTTGGTGCACACAGCCTATCTTGACCTTGCCAAGGCTTTCAACATCATCCCCCACTCTGGAATTATAGATAACCTCACTAAACTGGGCATAAATCCCTATGTCGCAAGATGGGTGACTAACTGGCTCACTGACAGAATCCACACAGTGAAAGTAGCCAACTGCAAATCCGACTTCAGACCAGTGACAAATAGAGCACCACAGGGCTCAGTCCTGGGTCTTGTCCTGTTTGGCATCTACTTCTCAGAACTCCGGGCTAACACGGCAGGCCTTTGGCTAATGAAGTTTGCAGACAACTGCAAACTAGGAGCCATAATAGATTCACCTAATGTTGTGGACATTCTACAAAGCGGCCTCACTGAGACTGATGCTTGGTGTCAAAGTCATGGCCTCAAGCTCAATGCCAAAAAGTGCATTGTCATCCCCTTTGCGAAAAACACTGCACCCGTGAACTACCACATAGGCGGTAGACTACTATACACAGAAAGTGTGATAAGAGACCTTGGGGCACAGGTGGACAATAGTCTCTCCTTTGATAATCACATTGCCACAGTATTCAGGAAATCCTTCTACGTAGCACACCTCATCACAAAGGGGTGCTCCTCTAGAAAAAAAGAGGTCATTGTTCCTCTCTACTCATCCCTCATCAGACCCATTATAAAGTACAATGCCCCGTTTGGCATGTACCTCGCAAGACATCTACAACAACTGAAAAGACTTCGGAAATAACTCACTAAGAGGATTACCGTCCTCAAACAGATGCCATATGCAGACAATGTCAGAAAACTCCTGCTCTACTCTGTCACATATCGCCTACTCAGAGGTGACCTCTGCCTAACATAGAAAGCCATGTCAAACCCAGATCTGTTGGACATGCTACACTTAAAGAAATCCCAATATCTCTGAGCCACATGCTCCAGGGGCCTAAACCTTATCACCACAATAAACAGAACATGCAGAAGGGATAGATTCCTGTCCCAGAGACTTCCCATGCTCTGGAACAGACTACCTATTCATGTCAAGCAAAGCTCCTCATTAGCACTCTTTTAGTAAAATCTTGACAATTGGATGGGTAATAGGAAATTCACCCCGGGGATCACTTCTGTGGCTCTACTCGACAGGGGCACAGGAAAATAATTTTCTTCGGTGGTGAAGGTCAGGGAACTTTGTTTTGGCTATGCTTATATAGGCCCACAGGCTGATAGCCTAGTACCTTCCTATGAACCTATGAACCTATAATGCAGGGCATATAGACAAGGATAAATGCAATGTGTATAGATACACACATTTCACTGTTGTCAATCAGGCATCGTGTTTTTGGGAGGTGATGAGAAAGCAGAATGTCATGAAAAACATGCAGGCATAATGAGAAAATACAAACTCCACACAGGCAGTGAAGAGAAGTAAGGGATGAATCCTGGAGCTGTATAGCTGGGATTATATAACTTACCCATCATGCTGCTTAGTGTAATAAATAAGAATGCTCACAATTCTACAGGTACAAATATAGTTTAAACCATGTTTCATTTCTTTTAGCAGCTGTCTTCAAAATTCTTCCTTATAACGAGTAACAAAGTACACTAATTTTCATTTCCATGCCATGTCTCTTTCTCCGTCCTTGTGTGCAGTAGACAATTAAATAACTGTGTAGCAGAAGTGGATAAAGCTATGATTTGCTAAACTCATCCCTGTTTAATTTGTTCCAGTTTTGACTGTGATTTTTATTCTGTGTAATAAAATATAACTGCCCAGTTAAAGTCACGCTCACAGCATTCAGGTTTTAACGCTGTTAAAGTGAACATTGCAGAAAATCAATAGAGTTTTGTTCAGAGGATCTGGATCTTAATGTAATATTTAGCCAGAAAATCTGACTCACATGATTTTGTATTGTAAGGGATTAATATGTACGCACCGTCTCAGTAGGGTGGTCATGAATAAAAGGATTAGCGGTTGGCTTTTCTGTGAAGAGGGCAGTTGTAAATATCTTTCTGCTGAATTGTGCCAGGGTTGTAGTTTATTGGTATGAGCATGTTTTTATGTGGTAATTAGTTAAATATTCCATTATATAGTTTGGGATGTTGCTAGAAATTAACAGCAGCAGTCTGCATACTTTTAAAGGCTTATTTTCCAGTGGCTAGTTGTATGTTTATCTGGTATGAGCACATACTAAAATGTTAAGAATTCTCAAGCTGTATAGTTTTCAGATGAAGTACTGCAGAGGTTCTGCATGTGATTTATCACATTCCACATTGTTAAGTTCTCAGGAACAAGCAACCATAAAGTGAAACTTGCATAAACTAATATTTATAGATGACTTGCTCTGTATATTTTGGGCCCTGGGGATGTTATGAAGTTGGACATCAAGGTATCTACCCACACAATGAATAAAGGAGCATGTGAACATCCAGTCCAAAACAACCAATAACCCAAAAAAGACTCACATAATGTCCAAGAGATAGTTGTTCCAACTGTCCATAGGGTTACCAGTTGTAAAATAAGCAAAAATAGAGAGAACACCTTTGAGTAAAATCCAAAAATTTAATTTATTCAGATGATTTATCTACCCACACACCCCACTTAATCCATGGCAAAAGGACTAGTTTATGGGAGTAAGTGACATGTGACACCAACTGTGATGTCCACTCTATGTTTATATATGTTTTCATTGCCTGTTTTCTACACTGCGTCACACGGTAACTTCAGTAGCATTTTATATGATGATTCAAAAGCTGTTTAATGAATTATTCCTTATATATTGTATGTAACATAGCATAATGCTACATTTTCTCTGATGATTTTATATCTATATTTTTTTTGTACTGAATTATTGTAAGCCTCGCATGCTATCTGTAAATTGTTTAGTATAAAGCACTTATATAAAATTGAACTGGCAACCATGATTGTATATATGCATGCTCAAACACACATATAAATTATAAACATGTACACACACACACACACGCCCATATATGTGTACATATAAATATATAAATATATATATATATATATATATATATATATATATATATATATATATATATATGGTTCTACCTGACATAATCGAAACCACACAACACCGACAACCACATCACCGACACCACATATTCGACAGTCCATAAACACGAAACCACACATAACCGACAACGAAATAACCGACGGTACACAAACACGAAACCCCATACAAAACAAAACACATCCCCATTCCACAAACCACACACACAACACAAGCACACCAAAATCCTTACAAGCCCACACTAAACCTTACCCTAACCCTAAGGTCCGTCACTATCGGACACTTACCTACCCGCTCCCTAACCCTAACTCACTTAACCCGCCCCTATGGCTCCCTAACCCTAACTCACTTAACCCACCCCTATCGCTCCCTACCCCTAACTCACTTAACCCACCCCTATCGCTCCCTAACCCTAACTCACTTAACTCCTCTCTATGCCTCCCTAACCCTAACTCACTTAACCCACCCCTATCGCTCCCTAACCCTAACTCACTTAACCCACCCCTATCCCCACAGACCGTCAATCTCCACACTTACCTGCCTCGCACCCTAACGTCCGTCACTACCGCATACTCACACAGCCTTTCCCCATGTCGGCATCCTCGGCGTTGGTGTTGTCATCCGTCGTGTCGGTCTTCTGCATTGTCGATGTTCTGCAACCCGCGATTCGCGTCGGTCTTCTTCGCTTTCGATCTTCTGGAGCTCCGGATTCCGATGTCGGTCTTCTCAGCTGTCGACGAAGTCAGGTAGAACCATATATATATATATTATAGGTAGATAGATAGTAGATGGATAGATATTTATGGGTATCAGGCTTGTTCATAAAAGTTATTGACACTCAAATAGTCACCCACTAGTCTGTGACGGACTTGCTGGTGTACCAGGGATCAGGGAATTCTTCTTTCCCCTTGATTCTGTGACTTTGGAGTTGGTGTATATCTATCTATATCTATATCTATATATATATATATATATATATATATATATATATATATATATATATATATATATATATATGTATATATATAGCGTAAGTGTAGGGGATTGCAATACACCACACTGGGGGTGCAAAGAGGTTTGCCTCCTGTAAAAACATTGTTTTCTTCTGCTTCTGTGTTTCACAATGCTGGAGCTTTGCTTGTTTCTGATCTCTCTTTTGTAAATCAATCAAAAATGAATCAGTGTATTGTAAAACAACCATTAAAGTGAATTGAGCTTAACTGATTTGGGGTGCAAAAGTAATTTAACCTACATGCAGTATGAATGCTCTGCCATAATTGCCAGTATTGTTTCACAGTATTAACTTTTCCAAAGAAATTACTCTACATTTTTTTTCTTCCGATATCCTTTTGAGCTGTTGTGCAATGTATATCAGATATTCTGCTGCACTGAGTTTATTTTATAAGAGGTACTCAGTCAAGTTGGGGTGATATGGTAGCCCTTGAACAAGACGTCATTGAATATCATTTAACAGCCACTATTTCTGTATTCAGGAATCTGGTTCTGTCCTGCTACATTTATTTTTTTATTTATTTATTTTACATTTGTTGACCAGGCTAGTCTAACTGGACATATGTCCATTTTCAGTAGAGATAAGCTCCATGAAAACAAAAAATATTTTTTCGTATATACAGTATACATTACAGGTTGACACAGAATTATCAAAGAGGGCAGAATTCATAACAGTACAAAATGCAGGTACAATACAAAATGCAGGTACAATGCATAATATAACAAAGAAGGCAGCTTATTGTGTAATTATGTTAATAAAGAGTTGTCACAATAATAGGTATCCACAGAGGATGTAAGTAACATTATGTAGAAGGAAACGGTTTTGTAGTTAATAAGGAAATTAGAACTTGTAAATGAGAAGTATAGGGTAGGCAGAGCCTAGCTAGAAGAGATAGTTGATTAGCCAGGTTTAGTACAGGGGCATAACCAGTGTGTTCTGAGGAAAAGTTTCAGTTTGTTTTTGAAAAGTGATATAGAGGAAAGTGAGGAAAGTTCACTGGGAAGAAGGTTTCAGGATTTTCCGACAGTATTAGAGAAGAGAGAGTCCCCAGCCCTGTTATTAGATTTGCAAGTCTTTACAAGAAGTTTATGTGATGATTGTAAGGTCTTCAGATTATTATAGGGGATGATGAGGGTAGATAGTACAGGAGTATTGGTAGGTTGGTAAAGGGTCTTATGGGCAATGGTTAGTTGGTGGAATTTAAGCTGATTCTGTAGTTCAAGCCATCCTAGCTGCTTTAGATTATAGCAATGGTGGGTTCTAAATGGGATGCCTGTAGCAAATCTGGCAATGTTATTGTAGGAGTTTTCCATTTAGTTGAGGTTATTCTTAGATAGATTAGTATATATAGGTGAGGCATAGAGATGTGTAGAGATTAGATGAGTGTGAGCAATAGTTATTCTGGCTGCTGGTGAAAGGAAGGGAAGTAACTAGTGTGGGAAGAAATAGCCAGGGAGTTGTTATGGATGGGCTTGTATAGGCCCTAGGGCCGATAGCCTAGTACCAACCTATGAACCTATGATCTTGTAGAGAGAGCCTAGTTTTCTGTTAACAGTTTTTATAGTATTATTGATATGGATGTTGAAGTTAAGGTTGTTGTCTATGCTGATGACTAGTAGTTTGGTAGTTGGATCTGGTGATATAAGAGTACCATTAGTGGATGTAACTGTGAAATCTACTGGAGAGGACTTACGTGTAGGAGTAAAAAGTAGGAATTTAGTTTTTTTTTGGGGGGGGGAGTTCAGAAGCAGACAGCACTGTGTAAACCATTGTTCATCTGTGTTAAACACATTTTGGGTAAGGGAGTGAAGTTCAGATATAGATGTGGCTGAGCATATAAGTGTGGAATCATCTGCATATTGTAGCTTGGGGGATTGCTAGGTGAAGGTTGTTGATAAATATAGAAAACAGGAGAGGTCTTAATATGGACCCTTGAGGAACACCAATGTTAACGGGCAGATGGGTAGATAGAATGTTATGCCAAAGTACAGCCTGTTTGTTATCTAAGTAGGACTGGAGCCATTTTATAGTGAGTGCATCTAGTGACAAGGATTTGAGGGTATTTATAAGTATTTGGTGATTTACTATATCAAATGCCTTGGACAGATCGATAAACAGTGCAGAGGAAAGCATATTGTAGTTACGGTTTTTGTTAATACAGTCAGTAAAGGAAAGGAGGGCAGTAGTAGTAGTGCTGTGGGAAGGTCAGAAACCATGTTGACAGCTGGAAAGTAAGTTATTTTGGATTAGATGGTGTAGCAATTGCCTATGGATGCATTTTTCCATGATCTTTGCCAAAGGAGAAAGTAGGGGTGGGGCTACATGCACTGCATGAGTCCATTAGTCTTTTACTGTATTCACCACTGGCGTACTAAGTGCTACATGTGGACCAGGTTCTCTGAGACTTCCTAGTTCTCCACACAGCTGCTCAGTTTCTGAATGATGTTAATTACTGGCATGAGGGTAAACAGAGCTACAAGTGTATGTCTGTACTACAGAAGGGATCATAAACTTAAAAAATCTAACCCAGCTGTGCAGAGTAGTGGGATAAAAGCCCCAACAATATCTCTGGGGCAGATGCTGTTGAACAACTATAGCTACAGCAATATTTATTTATTGACATTTGATTACTGGGAAAGCCTGAATGGGTAAAACCCATTTTCAGTGGAGGCCTTAGGAGAAAAGCTCCAAATTATTGCAAAACATTTTAAGAACAATAATTTTACAATCTTCAAAAATAAAACAAAAACCTTGGCAGTTTAAATAATTATAACAAATTAGCAATATATAAAAACATTGGTTAAGAATCAATACAAGTTATATGATAATCATGTAATATTTATTGAAATTTTAGACAGTTTGTAAAGCAATTAACGGTAAATTAACAAAGGTAAAGTAGCATGCCTGTAAACACTTTCTGTAAGTTGCTATGTAGCATGACCTGCTACTAGGACATTTCAATTTCATAAATTTAAACAAAAGGATTTTGACATAATTAACTGCTTTACTTCAGGCAAATCTTATGTTATTGTTTGTTAACCTGTTAGGACCAGTAAGGTTTAAGTGCCTTTCTTCAAGGGGAAAGAGGGACCAGTGAAGGAGATAAATGCCTTTCTCAGTTACAAAGTATGCTGATGGGGTTGGAAGAATTAAACTGAATTTCATGGGATATAACCTGTTGCACATTTTGTTTCAGACGACTAGGTAACACTTTTCTTCATTACATATTGTGTACAGCAATGCAATCTTACAGTCATCCTTCTGGGACACAATAGTTTATAGTGCCTGAATGCTAGACTATTACCTCATCATTATAAAACCTTTAACATGTATTCAGGGTTCAGAATTTTCTGGAGGCTTGACAACAACAGCGATACATACAACCTTACATCCCTAATATAAAATGCATGTATGTAGTGCATATATCTGTATATATGTTTAACATTCATCAAACATCACTGAATAAGGGAAATCTCCTTTTCCCCAGGTGTGGTAAACCCTTGGAGATTATAATAAGAAGGAACAAAACAGATACAGCTTCCTGCATGCGGAGATTTTGGGGACTTTGCCCAACAAAACATGTCCTTTCCCATTCTCCTGGTATGTCAGTACTGCTTAGGTACCCACAAGAATATCCATAAAGGGAGTACTTAGGTCCCTGACCATTGAGTAACTTAGGTTATCTACACCAGGGCTTCTGGGTTACTTGTTGTTTCCACTGCTGAGAATTATCAACCTCTATGTTATTTTGGTGAAAATAACTTCAGTATCTAATTGCATTCCTGTGAGTTGATCTTCTTATATTTCTATGTATATTTATATTTTATTTATTATTTGTTTACCGGGAAAGTCCGACTTGGAACAAAGCCAATTTTCAGCAGAGTCCCAGGAAGGAAAGCTCTAAACATATGCCTTTGTAATGTGGGAGGAAGCCAGAGTACCCAGAGGGAACTCACACAAACACAGGGAGGACATGCAGACTCCACACAGAAGGTACCCCAGCAAGAATCGAATCGGAGAACCTCTTGCTGTGAGGTGACAATGCTACCGCTGCACCACTGCATTGTCCAAAATGCATATACATGTGTATGCTTGTCTCTCTCTCTCTCTCTCTCTTCCAATAAATATATATATATATTACATCATCAAAAATCAAATGCTCAAAACAATGAATCAAACAAAAATGATAATTTAAGAGTGAATCTAAAATGAAAGAAAACCACAAGAAAGTAATATTTTAATATTACTTTTGCATGGGTGCAAGCCCCCCTGTACCCCCATCTCCTCCTAATTATATATGCCAACTTTGAGATCGCACAAGAGCAGATAAGGGCAAATTCCATGAACCTACTGCAACTTAGTTTCACACAGAAAGCAATCAGATGAAACAAAATTAAAAGGAGTATTTGCTTTGCTAAGCATGCACTCTTATATACTGCATATGTATGTGTGTGTATATAATATAAATACTGCCTGAGTCCAGGTCAGTCTGGTCTTCCCCCTTTTTGCCAGTGTTGCTGTGACCATGGGAATTTTTTTAAAGGGAATAATCTTTTTGTGGTAAGGTCCCCAGATGAAGTGTTGAGTGGTACAGTCCCATTCCAATAAATTTTGCCTCAGGATCATACCAGTGCAGGAAAAGAAATCCTGAATGATGGTCTGTGGTCTGTTTTTGTGATGTATGAAATAGCTTGTACCACAAATTATATGACGCTCCATCAAATTGCAAAAGTATCAAAGTGCAATGCGTCGATCCCAGCACTTTGAAAACATACTTACCTAAACAATTGGATGAATGAAAAAATAAAGCTAAACCAAAAACCTAACACTACCTTCAGACCAAATTTGTTGAAAGGGTTATGCATGAGGTAAGCTGTAAGGGTTGAGGTCAGATGCAAGTTTAAGGTTAGGGTTAGCAAACATTAATAAGGGTATGCAGGGGGGCTACTTGTTCTTACTAATGTGTGTTAACCTTCCCCCTGCCCCTATCCCTAAGTCCCAGCTTTACACCTTACCTTAACTTAAGTAACAGTACCACTGAATAGGACACTAAGATACACACCACATACAGTGCCACACATTAAACTGTCCCTTAACCTAGCGTTTATTTTACTCCAGCCTTAACCTACAAACACTGGCACACACACTCCCATCCCACTCACACTTATCATAATTACCTGTACTCAAACATCTTGTATTCAAATAATAAAACACTCAGCACTAAGTGCTTTCAATGTGTTATCTCCCCCAAGCACACTGTCAAACAACTGGCTGTTTGACACAGTGGCGAACTACCACACTATAGCATTAGATTGGTTTATGAACTCATGTCCTAAACCTAGAGTACAAGGTATTGTATGATTTCATTTTCAAAATGCAATACATATACATATATATATATATATTTGGAATTACTTAAATTGATTGAATACCATTATTTTCGACATACGTAATGTCAAAACAAATTTAGCAACATTATGCATATCAACACATTGTTAGACATGCACAGAATTGATCTCAGTGCATGAGGGTGGCCTAATGGTTAAGGTGTTTGCCTTATAAACACAAGGTGCAGGGTTTGAGTCTTACAATGGACAATTGGCTAGGCTTAAAATGGTTCACAAGGGCAGTTAGCCTAGTAATAACCTATGACTCAAAAAATCTTTTTATGCAGAGGGGCAACTGCATACCCCCTACTAATTATCAGTTCTATCTCTGAGATTGTGCAGTCCCTGAGAAAAAGGGTATATTCCTCTACACGGGCATTTTCAATCTTGAACACCTGTCGACCATATGTTGTGTCACTTAAATAAATAATGATCAAAATAACATTTGACAAATTACACACACACATATAATATATATATATATATATATATATATATATATATATATATATATATATATATATATATATATATATAACCAATCATCAAAAATATAAATCATCTAACAGGAAGTGATGAAACACAACTTGTCACCAACTGATAAAAAAAAACACTTTAAAGGTGTTTTCTTTAGGGGGCAAGCCCCATAGACCCCCACACTCCGTGCTAATAATATATGCTAACTCCAGGATAAAAATAGAGTGGGGAAAAGGACAAAACACCTGATTCTCACTGTACTACAATCTAGCACTGAAAAAAAATAGTACATGCGATAAGCTGATTTTTGATCAGCTGTGCTGCCTTTTTGTGAATGCAATAATTGCTACATTTGACCAACTGACTGATTCACATATATGTGTGTGTGTTTGTATATATATACATATATATATATGTGTGTGTGTGTATATATATATATATATATATATATATATATATATATATCTACTATATATGTGTGTGTGTGTGTGTGTGTGTGTGTGTGTGTGTGTGTGTGTGTGTAAATGTATGTATTCACACGTGTTCCATTCAGTGGAGCAAAAACACAGCTGGTCAAATTTGTTGAGCGATGTCTTTATATGTCAGATGGTAGACTAGTCAAACAGGTTGCACACCCAATTGAAAGATGCCAGCTTTATGTCAGGTTGAGGTACAGAAGGACTGAAAATATGCCCTTATCCTACTGTTGTGCAATCTTAGAGTTTGTATATATTATCTAGCTGTGGTTGATGGGTGCTGGCTCCACATGGAAGTGCAGGAAGGCTAGCAGTGTGTTTTTATGTACTGGTGGTTGTGTGTGTGTATCTGGGTATGTTTTGTGTGTAATGTTTCAGTGTGTGTGTTTGTGTGTGTGGGGGTGATAGTATGTAATGTGTTGTGTATGTGGTTGTTTGTTAATCTGTTTCAGTTGAATGGACAGTATATTCTATAGGGTGAATGTTAAAACTTTCAATTATTCTTTCTTTGATCACATGGATTACAGTCATTGATGCGAGTGCGCGCGAGCGCCCGCACACACACACACACACACACACACACACACACACACACACACACACACACACATACATGCACAGAGTAAGAGAAGATAATTCACAGTCCAGGGTTCTATAAAAATAAATTATTAAAGAATGGTTTTATGGACAGTAAGGATAAGAGCATTTAAATTATGTGATGCTTAACGAGAAATAACCTAAATGAGGAGATATTTCGAACAGAGGAAGGGGCTAGTAGTAGAATAATTCTTAAATTCATTCTTAATTGTGTGTGTGTTGTTTTCCTTGGGCTTGCATATTGACTAACCACTTAAAAAGAAACATGTTTAATTTGATTGAAAACACTAAAATGGCATGTGTAATGCATGTCATAAATTCTGTCGCACATATTTACGTATTTAGATGCAAAAGATAAGCAAAAGTAGATGATTTTTTAATCAAAAATAATTTGTAAATATCACTCATTTCTGCATGTTTTATTATGGAAGGTACTTGTGTATCTCATAATGAATGCAATTTGTCAAGAAGAAGAATAAACAAACATCTGGCAACATATTTACTGCATACTTTGACAAATGCGTCCTATATTAAATTATCTTCTAGATGGAAATTATTTCAAATTACAAACTGAAACACAATGTAAAAGTGTCTAAGCCTAAAGGCAGCAGAGAAAACTGAGGTCATAGTGTTTCTTTCAGATTTACTTTTTTTCTCTGTAGTGAAAATTTAATTTCTGCTAGCAGCTGTTTTTAGATGTGTCCTAAAAGATGGAAAAATGAAGTGATTTTTGTTACATAGTATAAAGTATGTGCAGGTCCTTCTGCACATGTCATGCTCATCTGTAACTCCATATTCTTATCTGATAGTTTTAATGCTGAATGTATTGCTGTTTTTTATTGTTGACTGTGTAGCTCATAACATTCATAAATATATATATATATATATATATATATATATATATATATATATATATATATATATGTGTGTGTGTGTGTGTGTGTGTGTGTGCGTGTGTGTGTGTGTGCGTGTGTGTGTGTGTGTGTGAAGGCAATCAACAAATCTAAAGTTGAAGCAAAGTAGTAAAATTATTTAAAGTAACAGAGCTCCTCAAAACAACTCAGCACGTTTAATTTTTGCTTCTCAGTTCATGTACAAGATTCATATTTTTAAAATTGAAACTAACCATTAGCATCTTACTAAAACTTTTTTTTATTTTTACTATAGAGCGTGGATCAAAAGGACATCTTGACCTCACACAGTTGATTGGAGTTCCCCTGCCACCTTCTGTTTCATTTATCACTGGGTACGATGGATTTCCAGCTTACAGTTTTGGACCAGGTGTCAACATTGGTCGTCTCACCAGCAGTTTTGTACCACAACCTTTTTTCAGAGATTTTGCTGTCACTGTCACTATCAAGCCGTCCGGAAACGATGGAGGTGTACTTTTTGCAATAATGGATGCTTTGCAAAAGGTTGTTTACTTGGGTGTGAGTTTGTCAGCAGTTGAAGATGGATCTCAACAAATTATCATGTATTACACTGAATCTGGGGCTTCCCGGACTCGAGAAGCCGCATCATTTAAAGTCGCAGCCATGGCAAACAAGTGGAATAGGTTTACAGTCACTGTACGTAACAATGATATTGCTTTATATATGGACTGTGAAGAACACAGCAAAGTCAGATTTCAGCGGTCATCTCAACCTTTGCAGTTTGAATCAGATTCTGGAATATTTATTGGAAATGCTGGAAGAGCAAGTCTGGAAA
Organism: Protopterus annectens; assembly: GCF_019279795.1. Classification (NCBI taxonomy): domain Eukaryota; kingdom Metazoa; phylum Chordata; order Ceratodontiformes; family Protopteridae; genus Protopterus; species Protopterus annectens. Next base: position 770,652,563 of record NC_056731.1, on the reverse strand, counting down.
GCTACAGTGTAAGTAGACAATCTTTAAGAGCCTTGAACATGTATAATGTTCAGAAACCATTACTGTTTGGAGTGTAGTTATTTTCTTCTTAGCTGTGATTAAATCCATCTGATTAGAAGTTTGCTGTCTATTCTTTTTGAAAAGCTCACAGTAACTTTGTTGAAATAGCCTTAAAACCATTGCATGCTGGAGGACACTTAATTCATCTAGGTTTTTTTTTTATAAGCACATTTTCTCCACCAGCAATGTGTTATCATGTTATTTAAGCTTTTATATTATTAAAACAACACCAAACCACACTATTCTTCAAAACTGCCAATGTCTGAAAACCAGTATGATTTGTTTAGAAACTCAGCACTAGTTTTCAGACAAATGAATTAACATTTTAGGCGTAGACATGGGGGGGGGGGGGGGGGGGTTCAACAGGAGATTGTCTTTGAAGACACTGTTCTGTCCAAACTGGCCTTTTGTCTGTCTCCAAGCCTTTAAAATAAATTTAACTGGATTGGTTAAACCCCAGTGTTGAGTTTCTGTTTGCAGAATTTACATCAGACTAATGTTTATGTCTCACATAAAATGCACTTACACAACCTAGTAAACAGTGTCTCCTTTATTTTATCTTCATTTTCTTGTTCATCTGGTTTGTGACTACAGTCCTTAAAAGGATCTCCCACCACACAACCACAACTTTACTCTAGATCTTCCACCAAACATTGTCTTTCACTGGTAGAAAAAGCAGAGGAAGTTTTGATCTCATATGAACGCTGATATGAGGACCTGCTGATGTCATCAGTGTATGTGGAAAATAGCAGTCTTTCCTGCTTTCCTGATGTTCATCGTGTTTCACTGTTGCAGTCATTACACTTGGGTTATCCTGCTGGCAGGCTACCCGCAGTCAGCCTGAATTCCAAAGTCTTGGTCCGGTGTCGGTTGCTGTCGCCTCTTCCCTGACGTCAGTGCGTCAGTGGTATAAAAGATGCAGCCGACGCCATTTTCTTCAGTCTTTCTTGCCGTGTGGTGCCCGAAGCAAAAGCAGTTTGCAAGTGCCGGTCGGCCAACTCCTGAGATTTTCGAAATCGAATTTCAGATCCGAAGTCTTCAATAAAGCTAAGTACCCCGTTGGGGAAACTTTTTTCTTGCTCCAGACCGATGTCGGAAAAAGTTAACAATTGTATTTCTTGTGGGAAGCAAATACCTCATAAGGATTTCCACTCTTACAGTATTCCTTGCCTAGGCACTGACCACAAAGTTGCTAGTTGTTGGTTTTGTGCTAGATTTAACCAATGCACTATTAAGCATCGGTACGACTTTGCTTTTCATTATTTTGGCAGAAGGTTTAACTACATAATGCCGACGGAACAACCGATGACCGGAATTCATAAAAAACGCAAGGATAAAGACAAGGACAAGCATTCGAGGTCCAAAACTGACGACGAAGCCTCTTCTAGGCCAGTCGCCGGTTCGCCGGTGCTCAGTGAGGCGCTTTCGCAGCCCCTGACTCCCGCTACCTCAGAGCCACAGGCCGCCTCCGACTCCCACATGGAGACAGCTAGGCCTCTGGATACTGAAGGTATTGGCCCTTCGGAAATTAATCCCTCAGATGGGTCCAGAGCCACTGAGCAGGCATCGGCTTCTGAGGGTGTCTTCAGACCTACACAACTGTATATAAAGCCTACTTCAGCATCCAAGACAAAGTCTAAAACAGTTTTAAAGACAAGGAAACCAGTACAGTATTCTCCAGGACAGGCTTCTATGCCTAAGAAACAGATGCTCAAAATGGCCAAAGACCTAATTACTTTGATTAGGGGTTCCCATCCCCCTTCTGATAAGAGGCCTAGGCAAGACACTGAATATGATTCCTCTGATCAGGTTTCCATTTCCTCTGATTCCTCTTCTGATCAGGGATATTCTGTTCCTCCCTATGAGGATTCTGATGCTGAAGATTCTATTCCTTCAGCTTCTCCTCCTGAGGACTATTCTTTTGGGGAAACCCTGCATACCATGAGGGAGCATTTCCATTGGGAGAGCTAGGATTATTCCAATTCTAAGAAAAGACTTAGATATTTTCTTTTACTTCCTCAGCACAGACCTCTTGCAATTCCCCCTGTTCTAGACATAGTAGATGATGTTTTTTCAGAGTCTGGCCTGTCTCCGGACTCTTTACCTCCTGCCCCTGTTAAGCCGGACAGATAGTACAGGGTCCTAGACTCCCATAAATTTCTTTACAAAACCCCTGCTGCTGACCCAGAAACTATCTCACAGGGTTCCAAGGGGGTCAAGGCTGCTTCTGCCAAAAACCCTGTCCCCTCAGACAGAGACTCTAGGCCTTTGGACAGATGGGGGAAAAAAGTTTACACTTCTGCTACCTTGGCTGTAAGGGCTTTAAATTGTCAGTTTCATATGCTCAAATATCAGCAATACTTAATGTCTTTGCTAAAACAAAAAATGTTGACAAATTCTGAATGTTCTGAGAACAAAGATTTGCAGGATTTATTGCATGCAGCTGAACAAGTGGGAAAACATACTTTGCAATGTGGCTATGATTCACTGGAGGCCTCGTGCAGGGCCGCTGTTACAGGTTCTGTTATTAGAAGGCATGTTTGGTTAAAGGAACAGAATCTGCCTGATCATGTTAAAGCAAAATTATTGGATGCTCCATTACAGCATGATACTTTGGTGTTAAGGCAGAGGAGGTGTTAAAGAAAATGGAGGATAAGGCAAAATCTATGCAGACAGTAAAGGATTTCTTACAGGTACAGCCACCCAGATTTAGCAGGAACTGGCCCTCTAAGAAATGGTCCTTTCCAGTGTCAGACAGACCACAAAGAGGCAGATTCAGATGCCCTAGAGGCAGGCAACAGCCCCAAGGCTCATACAGGCCCAAACAATGGGGTGCTTCTACCTCCAAAAGCGGAGAAGACAAATCACAGCTGTATAGAAAACAGTCCCAATGACTTCCCTCTGCCAATGCCAAGCACTTATTTTTTGGCAGCACCCTTAGGGGGAAATCTAGCACTTTTTTTCACAAAACTGGCACAAGATCACCCAGGACAAATGGGTCTTAAATATAGTCTCTCAGGGTTACAGGTTCCACTTTCACACCCTTCCAAAAGCAAAAGGCATGCCAGACCTGCCACACAATCAATGGCAAGAGGCACAAAAACAAGTTTCATCTCTCATGGACATGGGGGTTATTCAGCCAGTGCCACACCAAGAGTAGGGACTAGGATTTTACTCAAGACTTTTCTTAATACCAAGAAAGGACAAAGCCTGGAGACCAATTCCGGACCTGTGTAGTCTAAATACTTTTCTGGACATCCCAAAATTCAAAATGTTGACTCTACAGCAGCTTCTGCCCATGCTGGACAAGAAGGCTTGGCTTGTAACTTTGGACCTCAAAGAGGCATACCTGCATGTCCCAATAAGACAATCGTGCAGAAGATACCTCAAATTCATAGCTGGCTTACTGCACTACCAATTCTCTGCACTGCCCGTTGGCTTATCTACTGTGCCCAGGGTCTTCACAAAATGCCTGGCACCAGTAATTGCATTTTGCAGACAAAGAGGAATTCAAATATACCCCTACTTGAACGACTGCCTTATTCAAGCAAAGGACAAAGATATTCTACTACAGCATCTGGCGTTTGTAAAAAGATTACTAATTTGCCTAGGGTACACAGTCAACGAAAAGAAATCAAAACTAGTACCCTCTCAAGAGATAATATTCCTGGGTGCAAACTTAAATACAACTGCCCAGATGGCTTATCTCATGCCAGACAAACAAAGGCATCTGACTTCTTACTTCAAAGACATGGCAACAAAGACCCAGTTATCTGCAAGAAAAATTCTGCAGGCTGTGGGCTACATGGCATCCTGCATTCTACTAATTCCATATGCAAGACTGCATATGAGGAAACTACAATGGTATCTAAAAAGTGTTTGGACTTAACATTGCCACAGCCTGGAAACAGTAATTACTCTCATTCCCTGCCTGCAACAGGAATTTCAATGGTGGGCACAGGCCTGTCACCACAACGAGGGACAGCCATTCACCTTATCCACTGCCAGGCAGACACTAACAACAGATGCATCAGATTATGCCTGGGGGGGGGTGCACATGGCAGGAAAATGTATTCAGGGCACATGGCCCACAAACCAAATGCATCTTCATATCAACCAAAAAGAGATGCTAGCTGTACAAAATGCCCTGACAGCCTTCAAGGACCTACTTAATCCAGGACAACTACTGATAAAGACGGACAATACTACAGTCATGTGGTACATAAACAAGCAAGGGGGCACACATTCCTACCCCCTCTGCAGGCAAGCCATGACTTTGTGGAGCACAGCATTGACTTACCAAGTACATCTGCAAGCACAATTCCTGCCAGGAAAGACAAATACTTTGGCAGATGAACTAAGCAGAAACCTCATGGATCCTCACGAGTGGAAACTGAACCCACAAATCTTCAACATGATAACAGGGAAATGGGGATGCCCAGACATAGATCTATTCGCTTCCCCTCACAACTGCCAGCTACAGAGATTCTGCACTCGGACTTATCACAAGCAAGCATGGAAAGTGGACGCCCTTTCATTCAGCTGGAAAGCCCTTACAGTATATGCCTTCCCTCCTCTGCCTCTCCTCTCCAAGGTACTCTTAAAGGTCAGACAAGAGAAGCCAAAAATTATACTGATTGCCCCAGACTGGCCACGCCAGCACTGGTACCCAATCCTAAAGAGTTTGTCTCAAGGCCCAGCCTGGACATTGCCTCTAATACCTCATTTGCTGACCCAACAGAACAATCAGATTCTGCACAGCCAACTCAGAACCCTAAATGTGGCTGCATGGCAGATAATGTAATCATTCAGAAAACACCTCTCTCTAAAGCAGTTATGGATGTTATTTTGGAGGCCAGGAGGCCCAGCACCAGAAAATCTTATGCAGACAAATGGAAGAGATTCTGTGCTTGGAACCAAGCACAGAGAATTGACTCACTTGAACCAAATATTCCTCAGATTTTGCAATATCTAACTGAGATGTTGGACAAAAGCCTATCCTTCTCATCAATTAAGATCCATGCCTCTGCCATTTCAGCTCATTACAATACGGACCCACCTATTTTTTCTCATCCACTGCTATGACAGTTTCTCAGAGGGGCCAAAAACATAAGACCTCCAAGGAGAGCTACAATACCTACATGGGACCTCAAATTTGTCTTGGAAAAACTCACACTGCCTTCTTTTGAGCCTGCCAATACAGCAGAGATAAAATACTTGTCATGGAAAACCGCTCTTCTCCTAGCAATAACTTCAGCAAGAAGAGTCTCAAAGTTACAGGCACTAATGGCTGTGGAACATTTTATTATTTTCCATCAGGACAGGGTTTCTCTAAGGACAAACCCAAAATTTATGCCTAAGGTAGTGTCCAGTGTGGCTCTTAACCAAACCATTCACTTGCCTACCTTTTATCCAAACCCACAGAATAAGGAGGAGCGACTTCTGCATACTTTGGACATACACAGACAGCTACGCTTTTACTTGGACAAGACTAAAGCCTTCAGAAAGACTGAGCAACTCTTAGTGGCATATGCTGCAGGTTCCCAAGGAAAAGCCACTTCAAAGCAGACTATTTCGAAATGGGTAGGCCACTGCATTCGTTTCTGCTATTCACAACATGGCAAATCAGTGCCCAAGGGCATTAGGCCACATTCTACCAGAGCAGCAGCCACTTCAGCAGCCTTCCTCAGAGGAGTACCAACCAAGGATATTTTGGAGGCTGCAACATGGACTTCAGTGCACACTTTTACAAAGCATTACCATTTATCTCTCTACTCTAAATCCAGAGCAGGCTTTGCCACTGCAGTTCTGCAGGGCCTCATAGCCACTCCAAACTCTATTTAGGCCCAGCCGCCCAACCTCAGCTTTGGGATTCAACCCAAGTGTAATGACTGCAACAGTGAAACACGATGAACATAGTACAGTTGTGTACCTACCATAAATGTAGATGTTTGAGTGTATTCACTGTTGCAGTGCAGGTTACCCTCCCACCATCCCCCTTTTTTCTTGGCTGGGACTTATCTGTACCTATCTATTCTATACAACCTATGTGGTGTATTTGCTTGTAGAGGAAGGTTATGTGCATGCTTTTTTTATGATCATAATTTTTACAGCCTACCCTTTTGGGGGCACCTGACATCTGGGGCAAGAAAAACTGAAGAAAATGGCATCAGCTGAAACTTTTATACCCCTGGCGCACTGACGTCAGGGAAGAGGCGACAGCAACCGATGCCGGACCAAGACTTTTGAATTCAGGCCAACTGCGGGTAGCCTGCCAGCAGGATAACCCAAGTGTAATGACTGCAACAGTGAATACACTCGAACATCTACATTTATGGTAGGTACACAACTGTACTTTCTCTGTATAGCCCCCCCCCCCCAACAGAGATGCTTTTGATATGGGGGCAGTGCAGATAATATAGCAGAAGAATCTAGGTAATGTTATTTTTCCTGATAAAACCAGTCTTAAATAGCATTTTATGCTTACCCTATAGCTATAGCTTACCTCCTTCCTGCATATAGCATTCAGAGAATGGTGCCACTTCTGAAAGCTTAGAGCTGTAAACATTTTTGCCCAGATGACTAAGTGTAAGCTTTTTTTTTTCAGTTACTCATTACATATAAGTCCAACTCATTGGCATTAAAGTTCACTCCATAGGTAACGCATGCCAAAAAGCAATGCCTAATTTGTAAAATGGAAGACAGAAATGCTATGTTTGATCTTCAGAATATATCTTAATGCATGATGATTACCTAAGTGCCTACAGTCACACATTTCTGCTAGATACTATAATTCCTCTGTTGTAAAGCCAAAAGACCATTTCTCATTTCAGTTATGTTACTATATGTTATGTGGCTGTAAGGCAAAAGCAACTTTCTAACTGTCTTGTGAGACAGAATCACATCTTTCATATGTTGTACGTCCGATACACACATTATTCCTTTAACATTACTGCTTAACCTCAGATGCACAAGCAATTAACCATTCATGTAACATTTTTGGGTTAGGGCTGACCAGATTAAAAGGTCATCTGCATAACGTATAGTATTCAGGCGCAGTAGGGTGAAGACCATTGTGTTGTTAAATAAAGACGAAGACCATAGTGTTGTTAAATAAAGACAAAGGCAGAAGCCCCAGAATAAATCTGTGAGGGATATTTGAGTTCACTGATTGGAGACTCAAAGGATGAATATGATTTTAAATCTGAACCCTACGTATGTCCTTAACATTAACCCCATATGAAAGCATTTAATTTACGTGTCTGGGATAACATATTGAATCAAATGCCTTGACCAGCTCACTGAAAAGTACTTTGGTCAGTTGGACCCCTTGGAATGGTAAATGAATAACACAAGAGTAAGTTGCCCATAGTCCAGTGGCCTTGAAATGACATTAGTAAGGGGTAACACTGCAGCAATAGCACTATATCCCCTTCAAAAATAATGCTGATGAGCAAAAAGGAGCCCACATGTACCTATCAACATGCTCCATCAGTTAAGAGACAACTGTCTCTGTCAAAATCTTAGCCAATGGTGACAGAAGTGAAGTATGTCTCAAGTTGAAGCTATGGTCCTTTAAGTCATAGTTGAGAAGTGAGATAATTGAAGAAATGTATGTCTGAAGCTATATCTTTGAAGATTTAAACCATAAATGCAAAGTGGGATAATATTCCTAACTGTAAAGAAATATTAAAAATGTGACAGACTGAAACAGATACAATGGCTCTCAGAAATAGTAACTGGTGTAAAAAAGAAGCAGTTTGGGAAATCTAAACTAGTTTCTGTTGTGTAGGAGATAGAACGGATGTATGCTGTAGCAACATTAAACTGGGTGAAACAAAATTCTGAAAATCAGCCGCTTTGTGAAACAAAGATATAAGCAGCTGACTTTCATAGTTCAAGCCGATGTCACTACTTGCTTTTGTTCTACCTTTTGCCAAAAAACTTTCTAGGGCTACCTAACAGCATACATTCCCATTGTTTCATGAAGTTTGCATTGGCTTCTATTGCCCTGTTTTTACAGCTTTCCTGTCATTGCAGTAAGGTTTACAGTCAGACTGTTGTTACTTTTTCAAAGACTTTATATGTACCTGCAAAAATTTCTTTTTTTTTTCTTTTTTTTTCAGAGCCTTTGTAAGCCAAGGTAACAGATTGCTTTAATAGCACCTTTACTGAAAGAGCAATAAAAGACTGAAAAAGTCCTTTACACTATTGCAGTCAGTTTGAGAAAGAAACAAGGTCCAATTTCAGTTAGTCAGCACTCATAGGCAGCATTTAGCCTAAAATCTACAAGACTGCTGCTTGTGCATGAATTTATCCTTTTTGATGATAATTAGGTGGTGATGTCATGACAAACATATGATGGGGTCACAGTCCGTTACCTAGTAAGACCAGATAACTATGACTGCATTAGCAATAGCTCCAGTTACTGGGACTAACATAGGAAGCAATGTCCATGTGGAAGACTGTGGCAGGACAGAGAGTTAGGTTATCCAGCTGTATGTGCCCAGAATGGGCCATAGGACTATCACCCAGTCCTGAGAATAAATGGGCCTAGCTCACGTCCCATTAGGAGGAAAAAATGACCTGACTTGGAACAGCCATGAAAGCAGATGGAGTAGGGAGAGGAAAAAAATTAGGAAGGTCAACCAAATGAAAAACTAAATATTCATTGTTTAAGTGTACAGACCTACTTGAGGATGACAAAGTTTATCATTATATGTTATAGAGCTGGTTAGTCTGATAATCGTTTTATTTTCCCAAAGTCTTTAGCATCTCTCCCTATTAATCTTTGCATTATGTTTGCCAGTACAGTCATAACTTCTGGCCATCATGTCATTTACCTTTGCTGTAAAATACTACTTATATACTTTTTAAAATGCAGCAATGATTTAATTAATGCCATTCTTTGTGCACAAAAACAACAATGCTAGTGCACCTTTTCTTTTTCACTTTCTTCTTGATTAACATCTCTACCAACAACTAATAATTTCTTCATGCCCTTCATTTTTGCATTCAGGCTAATAATTTTGTCAGAATCGTTTGTTTTTGTTGTTCTTCATAGTTTCTGACTTGCCTGGTAATGTAGAAAATTCTACAAATCCAAATCTCTGTTCTTCCAAAGTAACCATAGTGGTACAATCTTTTATATGCAGCTTGCTTCCACGTACTTATTGTTTTTTACTCCTCAATATGCTTTGTCTTTGTGCATATTACAGCGTTCCAGTCCTAAAAGAATAAGAACAATTCTTCCCACCTAACCTTACCTTTTCACCTGTAATATGCAAAATGCAATTAATTTGATGTACAATCAAATTATCTCAATCTTTAAGGAACCCTGACACCCCCTTATTCCCTACGCTCCTTACTGTGGTAGGTCTACTGTGTTTTCATTTCCCATGGCAAGCCCAGGGGTCGAACTCTTTGCATATACTGAACCTTTGCTGGCAGATACATTTTTCTCCTGTTCAAGTATACCATGTGACCCAGCTGTGACATATCTGTGACATTTGTCTGGGAGAAGAGAAAATGAACAAATGAATAAATGAATGAAAACAAGGGAAACATGATACTTTGAGTGTTTTATGCACACAGACTCCATGTGGAATTTATAAAGTTGCAGAGTGTTTCTTATCAATCAGTTTTTGACTTTTTTACACACATCTGGTAAGACAACCCCCCCCCCCCCCCCCCCCATTATCTGTATCCTGCTATGCATCTCATTCATGATTATCAATATGCTGTGTCATTGAAGTCTCTAGGATTCAAAACACAAAATCTTGGCATGAATCACTGGTGTGTTAAGTAAAATAATTCTGCAGCATTCCATGAAACTTTCTAATGATGGTTATTAATCACTTAATCCCCCTGATAAAAATCTCAGACAGCTGTTGTGCAGTGAAGGCCTGCTGTGAGAAAAATGCACTGTGAAAAAAAATGAAGCAAAATTTCTTTCAAAATGTAAAAAAGAAAGATGAAAGAGAATTCTGCCATAAACAACCTTGTAGAGTACTCAGGAATGTCCGCAGCTGAGTTCAGATCAAGGGGTGATTTATCATATTGTTCACCTTTAATCCAATCTGGCTACAGCATATGCTTCCCATCTGATCAGAGGATGTTATAGCAGCTGGTTTAATGAAGGGGCTAGAGAGAGCTGTGCTGTCATGTGGTATCCTTCATGCTGACACCGCCTGTCACAGCCACTCTGGCTACCTAAACAAAGTTTCTGTGTCTTACAAGTTAGAGAAAACCAGGAGCATAAAGGTAATATACTAATGTTTTTTATGTTAAGGTAAAACTACACTGCCTGAGTAGAGACTTCTTTATTGGGTTTTTGCTGATCCAGTTTTGAAAGCAGTTAGGAAAAAATGAACTACTTACAAACAAGAGAAATGCTACCTGGTTAAACAGAATCTCATCTTCATGGGAGGAAGGCACTGCACCTCCTAACCTTCTCTGATACAATCCAAGATTTTGTGGATCAGATGATGAGGAGGGGGATGGGCAGGGATGATGTCTTAATGTGTACATGTGTAGAAACGTACCTCCACAGTGTTGATGTGAAAGTGTGAGGAATGCAATGGAAGACAACAATGGTGCTGTCTGTGGATGATATGGGGTGTCTGCTCCATGGAGTGCACTGACTGTGCAAATCATTGGTGGTTGTACATCCCCTCACTTTCATGAGCCTGGCAGTCACTTGCTTCTAAAGGTTAGCCTCCTTCTTAGAAAACATCAGTGGTGCTGTGGTTGATCCATTAAGAGAGGGAAAATCACTAGAACACCGTTCCTGAGGGATCTAAGACTACAATGTGTAGCTCTCAATTGTCCATGATTTTAATCAATGTCAATAATTTTACCTTGAATTTCTGTACTCCTTGTAACTTCTTTTTATTTTCTGGTAAACATATGAAAATTACAGTTAGTCAACAGTGCTAAACATTAAACTTTCAATTTTCATTTGTCTTATTGTTTATAAAAAATGCAGGTTGCTGCAAAAAACTATTGTTCTAATTCACTTTTTAAGTGAATTAGAGCAATATTTTAAAATTGTCCCTGTATTTAGTCATGTATCGGACCGGAGTTCCGCTGTGGCGACCCCTAACCGGGAAAAGTCGAAAGACACAAACAAACATTTGGTCATGTATCATTTGTTATGCTTGGTTTTGTTGTTTGATTCTTGAGCAAAAACTTGAGCTATATACCATACTAAAAAAATTAAAAATATGTAAAATGTGTAACATAGTCACAGCATCAGATTTGTCGCTTGAAGTGCAGGACACTGAAAAATGAAAAGAAAATCCAGTTTTAGCTTTGATTAACTACTCTAAAATCTCATCTAGTTATATGTCTGAGAAGGAAACTGCTCTGAGATTCAATAGCCGTCTCAGTGCTGGAAGAAGGGTAGCCATGGAAGGTAAAGAATTTTCTGGGGTGAGTGTGTAGCATGAGTCAAGGGCATGTCTCTCATTAATGTAACCCCTGATCTGAGACATATAGGGAGCCATCTGCTCACCATGGGCAGGGCTGTTTGAGGGGTCAATAGCAAGTGATGTCCACCTCTCTGTACTTATTGTACAGCCAGCCACCCCCCACAGTACGCTCAGGGGTACCTAGGGGAAACTAAGAGGTACATCAGAAATTCTCTGATGGCTGATATGTGTGCAAAGGCAATAAAGAAGTGAAGTTAAACGGTTTATCTTCATATCTTCGATCACATATGATCGACCGACCACATCGTCGACCTGTTTCTGCGAAATCGAATCTGCAAAACTTCTACAATGTTGAATTAATGTCGAATTTTGACATTTCCAGCCGTGCCACACCTCCACACCAGTGCTACCATGCAGGGATGTCGGGAGTCATACGCACTGTACTGATTTCAGTACAACTTCTTTAGAAGAGGGGGTAGCTTTTTTAATTAAAAATATTACATATTTTTCAAAACAGCGTTGGCTCCTTTAAGTTACATTTCATGGCTACATACCAGCCAGTCGGAATTGAGCTTCACATCATCACGTCATGTCCGGCTGGCTGGATCAAGCGGGAAATGTGCATAGCTTAAACCAGCTGCCTGTGAAAGGGAAATGTTAGTTTGAATGTTTTGGATTATGTGAAAGGCAATCATGTGATGAACGGAATGGATTATCGTTGTGGGAAATGTGCATAACTTGAACCGGCTGGCTGTGAGCAAGAGATATTAGCTGGATGTATTATGTGAAGGGCAAGGCAATCGGAATGGATTATCATTGTGGTGAGGTGATCACAAAGGTAATCAGGTAAGTGTGTGGGAATGGCTTATCATTGTGGTGTGGTGATCGCGAAGAAAATTGTGTGTGTGAATTATCATTGTGGTGATCGCAAAGGCAATTGTGTGTGTATCATCATTGTGGTGTGATGATCGCGAAGGCAATTGTGTGTGTATTATCATTGTGGTGATCGCGAAGGCAAGTGTGTGTGTATCATCATTCTGGTGTGGTGATCGCAAAGGCAAGTGTTTATGTATCATCATTGTGGTGTGGTGATCGTAAAGGCAACTGTGTGTGTATATCATCGTTGTGGTGTGGTGATCGCAAAGGCAAGTGTGTGTGTATCATCATTGTGGTGTGGTGATCGCAAAGGCAAGTGTATGTGTATCATCATTGTGGTGTGGTGATCGCAAAGGCAAGTGTGTGTGTATCATCATTGTGGTGATCGCAAAGGCAAGTGTGTGTGTATCATCTTTGTGGTGATCGCAAAGGCAAGTGTGTGTGTATCATCATTGTGGTGATCGCAAAGGCAAGTGTGTGTGTATCATCATTGTGGTGATCGCAAAGGCAAGTGTGTGTGTATCATCATTGTGGTGATCGCAAAGGCAAGTGTGTGTGTATCATCATTGTGGTGTGGTGATCGCAAAGGCAAGTGTATGTGTGTGTGTGTGTGTGTGTGTGTGTGTGTGTGTGTGTGTGTGTGTGTGTGTGTGTGTGTGTGTGTGTGAATGCCCCCCACATAATACACCTGCTGACTATAGGTGTTCAGGCTCAAACCCTGTACCTTTGCTTCAGGGTAAGAAGAGCCTAAAGTCCCTAACCACCACCATTTCTGAACTTTGTTCAGATTTGTTTTTCTAAAAGTTGTGAACTATGGTGAGAAGTAAGAACTGAAGTTGTATTTCCCCCATTATTGTTTTTGTTGTTTGCCCAGGTTTTTTTGTGCTAAGGTGTGAAATGAGAACTGAATTTGCATTCCCTCATTATTGCCTTTGTTTGTCCAGGTTTTTTGTGCTAAGAGGTTGAGAGCTATCTAACAGTCATTAAGTTTCAGTCTTCCTATTTTTCAAACTGCTGATTTAGCATAGTGGTATGTTGCATTGACTATAGTGCATATGGCTCTGGGTTCAAGACATACATGGTGGTAGCACAGCATTTTATTCTAGCAACTTTCAAAAATTATACAAGCAATGTTTAAAATGTGTCTCTGGTTTTTGGGCTTTTGTCCCCCCCAATAAATGTTGACTTTTTCCAGATTTCTTGGGTTGCAAAGTTCAGAGATACAGCTGAGTGTCGAGGACATTTTACTAGGAGCTGAGAGCTGCAGGGGAACTAAAGTTTAGTGCTGCTTATGCTGAGTCTGCTTGTACTGTTAATAGCACAACAGGTAGTGTGCTTGCTGTTAATGCAGAAGGCTGTGGGTTCTTCTCCCACAGTAGGTAGATGCATTGCTGATACTGTACTGTGTTGTAAAGGGGGGGGGGTGGATGCTGTAGTCCTTTTTGGCGAAGATATTTAGTAGTAACTATGAACCTGTTATCAGTTTGCCATCAATTCCCTATTGCAATATTACTAGCATATCATTGTTTTAATGCAACATAGGCAATTTATTCCTCAAGGGCAACGGGCACTTTATTTGTAGATGAAACCATGAAATATAAAGTTGCTTGCTAGCAGCAGCCTCTTCATTAGTTACAGATTTCTTTAATGAGGAATTATGCAGATGGCTTTTACTAGTTGAGAGATTGTGCATATTTACCAATACTGGTGGACTGTATAAGTTTGAGTAGACTTTTATGATGGAAATGTTCTGAATTGGGCTGTTTTGTCATTATTGGTGCATGCATTTTCTTTCATTGTTTACTGGAAAAATGTTCAAAACAATAAATTTAAAACGCTCTCTAACAGCTATACTGTATTGTACAAGGAATATAATTTAATACAGTCAGGAAGGTGTATCTCCCCCTAATAATCCCTCTGCAAAATAGCAATTTTGGTAGAAAACATGGAGGTTTACAATCACAAATAACTTTAATGATCAGAGTTATACATTACTTTTATTTCAGAAATGCATGTAGATTCTCTAATTTTGTCAGCTGCTCAAGTTAACAGTGCTCATATTAAAATGGTGTCCCTTCTTTGACAGGTTCCCAGCTGTATTGTCTGACAATTTTATATTTTTGCATCACATTTTTGGTCCGTTTTTCATTAAATAGCAGTTTTCTGGCAAATTAGTGGCAAATCATTAAAGACTGAAGTTAGAAAATAATGGCAGATATTTGAGTTTCAGATTTCATACCTTTCAGAAAATTTGTACTAATGCAAGACCTACTACTATTCTATTATCTTTCTAAGTTTATAAGAGCAATATTTAAAAAAATGTCCTTATTTTTGTGCCTTTGCCTCAGTTTTATTTATGGGTTTGTTGCTCTAAGAGGCTGAGGGGTATTTATGTGTGTGTGTGTGTGTGTGTGTGTGTGTGTGTGTGTGTGTGTGTGTGTGTGTGTGTGTGTGTGTGTGTGAGGTAGGTAGGTAGCATACCTCTCAACTGTCCAAATTCTGCAGAATGTCCAGATTTCTGGCCCAGATTTTTTTGTCTGTTCCTCATAAATTTTGTGATTTTCTAGAAAATCATTGAAGGCTGAAGTTGCTAAATAATGACAGACATTTGAGTTTCAGACTTCATGTCCTTTAGAAAAATTCATACTAGCACAAATCCTGTTATTCTAGCAACTTTCTCATACTAGCACAAATCCTGTTATTCTAGCAACTTTCTAAGTTCACAAGAGCATTATTTAATATCTGTCCCTGTTTATTTTAGGCTTTGTCCATATTTCTTGCACTAAGAGGTAGGTAGGGGTGTGTATGTGAATGAAACACCCTAACTAGGGGTAGCAGGTGGTTAGTAATTTACTCAAGCTCAAAAGCTATTCCTTGGTTACAGAAAACAAAAGCATGAATCCTGTACCCCAACCACCATGCTGCATTTTTCAAAGAACTGACTTTCAGGTTCATTTTCAATTCAAGGAACCGAGTTTGAGTGAATCTATATTATATTACATTTCTGAAGAGACATTACAGCGAATGCCTCTTCATCAACACTAAAACAGCGAACCGTGAATTACGAGAATGGCCGTAGCTTGGCTGGGAAAGGGGGTAGCAGTTTGAGAGCTGTGAGTACAAATTTGAAAATCCTAGCTACACTCCTGCTACCATGGGTCAAAAGGGGGTGAGATTTAGCCGTTCGCATATGTGGTTTTCGTCATTTGGGACGTTCGCACTTCGGTGTTCGCGGAAGTGGGGTCGACCTTTTTGAGATCGCCATTATGACGGTAAACCAGTTAAGCAAACAAATTTGCTGCATGCTACAACTGTTTTGACTTTCTTTCATTTTTAAAATCTATTTCTGTATTTTCAGTTTATGTGTGGAAAAAATGTACTCCATCTTTTGTTAATTTTTGTTCTCTACCAGTTCTGCTTAGAACATCATCTGGAAATATGCAGGTACTGCCAGTACACAATGTTTGCTGACTGCTGCCCTAGATGCTCTGTTTCTCTGTATTACTGCATTATTTTGTTTCAGCATTAATATTCTACTGATTGGTTATTTTGTAAAAGGCAATGTATAATGATATGGGTGGGTTAGGATTAAATTGACAGTTGCCTAGGCCGCAAACACATGAAGTATTATATGAAAAGCAACCAGTTGATTGTATGATATTATACTGGAGACTACTGGTGATATTTAAACAAGGAAGAATATATTTTTCATAATCACAAACTTTAAATGCCACCACCAGTGTTAACACACACACACACACACACACACACACACACACACACACACACACACACACACACACACACACACACACATACATATTTCCTTTACAAAAAAAATGTGTAGAACAACAAGAAATACTGATGTTTGCAGTACAAAGAAAATTAATTACAGCTGCAGACAGCCCTGTCCCTCAACCATAAATCAGTGTAACAAGATGTATACATGTCTTTCAGACAATCAAGCCAAAATGTAATGGTTCCTTTTAGGACACTGCAATAGCTGGCCCTCTGTACCTGTAGAGATGTGGATTAAAGGCTTATTCATGTTTAACAGACATCCATGTCAACAATGTGCCTGCTGGCTTCCCAGAGAGCTTAGCTGATGACATGTATGAATTTCTGATGTTGGTGATATTAGATGCAGTGAATCAGTAGAAACTACAGATCAAATATTGTTTTCCATGGTTCAGAATTACAGATAACACAAATTCAATCCCAAGTGTTGCAACAATGTTGAAAAATTCATTGACTTGACTTACACCCCCCACAATCATTATTATGACACTGCATTTTAGTAGCAAAAACATTTATCACCACCTGCTGGCTATTTTGGGATCAAGGCTGTGTCATGTAGAGCTCCAAGAAATTACCTGTAAGGTACACAGAATTACATATCACAACTGTTGCACTATAAATATGTTTCTGCTTTCATATTGCATCCTGGTATCCCAATGTTAGCAGGATGTGGCAGACTGTAGAAACATCACTACATAATTGCAGAATATGTCATAACCTTATAAGAGTGTACAGTATAGATATTTTCAGCTTATAGTCTGAAACACATCATCATTTGTCAAAATATGTAGCTGCTGGTAGTACAAGTCAGTGTTACTCCAAGTCAGACATGCTATATATATATCTATATCTATATCTATATCTATATATATATATATATATATATATATATATATATATATATGTATATATGTGTGTGTGTTTGGTAGGATACTATATATATATATATATATATATATATATATATATATATATATATATATATATATATATATATATATATATATATGTGTGTGTGTGTGTGTGTGTGTGTGTGTGTGTGTGTGTGTGTCTGGTGGGATAACTCAGAGGGTGAAAGTAATCCTTTAATCTTGGGTTTGATTTTCTCACTTTCTGCTTGCATACTTTCTGATTCTAAGTCAGTCAGTTAACCAGAAAGTGCTTATACGTTACTTCTGAAGGGAATGTTGTGCCTTTTTGGCTTAGCTGAATAGCAAATGAAAAACAAAATCACTGCTTTCCTTTCTGGTGAAAAGATATTCATTTTGTTACACGAAGTAAAAAAATATATAAAACTGGGACACGAGTCTAAAAACTGGGACACAGGTCTGTTTTAGTACTTGGGGAATATGTGAAAAAGAATGAATTCTTGGCTTCGGTCCTTAATGCCTGCCCTATTGACAGTAAGAATTACAAAATTTCACTGACATTTCTCTCCTTGAGGGGTTTGTAGCCTTTCATGGGTACTTGACAGGTACTCTAGCCAGCAGCAAGTGATGTAAGTAGCGTGTATACAGACTACATCAAACCAAACCTTTTCTCATGTATCCAGGAGGTTTCAGGTCAAGCATTATTCTTGGGAGACTGCTTCCACTGAAATGAAACCAGGTGTGTCTTACTAATTATAGGGAGCATCTGTGGTTTAGATTTTTTTTCTGATGTCTAACTCTTTCAGAGGGATTTAATCTAGACTGTATTTAAGAAAATCAGTAAAATAAATGGCCTGTGTTTTGTTTCAGTAGAAACTGTGATTAAGGGATTCCCTTGGAAATATAGCCACACATGGTATGAATTCTGTATGGTATGTGCAACTGTACCTGTTAACCCAATTAGAAAAGGCATGTATGCCTGTATATGGTATTGAATCACAGACTATAATTTACCATTGATTTGGAAAGGGAAATTGATCATACTTCTATAGTGTTTTGAAGCGTACATTGGACAGGGAAGGCAAAGATAGACATAAAATTGATCAAACTGAAGCAGTCTTTTAGAGAAGAAGTAACTCATACAGGAGCCTAGGAGAGGACCACAGACAGATCTATCGGATGAGTTGAGGAACATTGTGTGGACTTAGCCTGAATTAAAGAAGTCCTAGACATTGTCAGTATTTCCTACAAATATATGTAACATATGTACCATATTTATGGAATTACATTTCAAAGGGATTTTTCTGTTTGGGCTACTTAAAATATTCTGAATATTTTGTTGAAATGTTCTATGCTTGAAAATAAACTTATGACTGCTGCTCACACAATCTTTGCTGAATATTTTTTATTCTGAATTTCAATCTAGTTTATTGCCAGGAAGAACTCCCTCCTTGCTATCTTACTGTTCCTGTGAGCAATCTTTTCCAAGGTGTGAAGCCATCAGAGCATGTATCGGAGAAGGAGAATATGTGTAGGTAGGAGTTAAATTAAAATTGTCCACCTGGGGCTTGTTTTTCAACCAGATGTACCGAATGAGAAATACTCGGTATCTTTATACACGTGTTCCAATATCATGAAAAAAGCAAACGTTGTTAAGTAGTGACACACCACACAGATTATATTCCACCTCCATCCAAACAGCTATATTATTTTTTTAATTACATTCATCTACAAATGTATCATGGCATCGGGGTTCACCAGAAAAATTGAAAATAAACTGCTGGATTTACAAAGTAAAATAATTTACTTAATCTGATTCCAGACCTAAAATTTTACTGGTTAATATGTCAATAGCACCAGGCAAAAATAATAGAAAGAAACACAGTAAATAAAAGAAAAAATAATCTCTCATTGCTGTTTTCATCCTGATCTCAGAAAGTGATAGCAAATAGTCACTGATAAAAAAAAAAACACAACAACCTCTTTACCTTGTAGTTTAGTTGGGGCATTTTTGACCATGAGACTGTAGGTAACCAGATCATCAGCACACCTTATTAATCACTGCAGTTTCTAGCAGCACGGTGGCACACTGTTCCATACCAGCCAGCATAGCAATAACTCCTCCAACAAGTAATTCAACAAAAAAAGAGAGGGCAGATGTATTATGTTTCAGAGTTAAATGAAATAATGTGTAATTAGTATCCACTCCAAGCTGACTGAAGCTGTTCTCCATTTTTGCAGTCTATTTTGTGTTTTGAAGTGCATTAACCGATGAGCTTTGCACACGCCTCAACAACAGCTGATGTTCTCTTGGAGACTGGATTACTTATTGAAACTGTCAAATGATGTAAGATCTTTATACTTGTTTATGTTCAAACTATAACACTTCTTCTTCTTCTTCTTCTTCTTCTTCTTCTTCTTCTTCTTTCGGCTTTTCCCGGTTAGGGGTCGTCACAGCAGATCATCTGTCCGCTCATGATTGGCAGTGGAGTTTTATGATGTCAAGTTGCCAGCCCGGTGCCCAACCTTCCACAGAAGGCACACACATGCACACACTCACACCTAAGGCCAATTTAGAGTGTCCAATTCACCTACTGCATGCCTTTGGGATATGGGAGGAAACCCACGCGACCACAGGGAGGACATGCAGACTCCGCACAGAAGGCACCCCAGCCGAGAATCGAACCGGAGAACCTTTTGCTGTGAGGTGACAACGCTAACCTCTGCACCACTGTGGCCGCCCACATGTTCAAACTATAACACAAATCGTTTAATTGATTCCATCTCCATGGAGTTCCTCCAGGAGATCTTACAATTGTCCATGCATTCATTCTTTGATTACCTGTCTAGTCCAATGCCGGGTCACAGGGATGCCAGAGCTTATCCATACACACAGTGGGCATAAGACATAGAATCATCATCATCATCAATCCCCTCTTTCCCATTTTCTACATGAGGGTGGGGTGTCGTGTTAATTTTGCCATCTCTTGATTCAGTGCTATACTTCTGCCTTCTTCAACACTCAAACTGACTGTCGCAGATCTCATTTCACACAATCAATCCTCCTCTTTGCTGGATGCCATCATTTCCTCTTTCCTTCTTCCTGTCTGTCCCCAAATCTTCTTCATCAGATTGTCTTCTGCTTTTCTGCACATGGCCAAACCACCATAATCTGTTCCCTTTGATCTTTTCTGCAATTGGAGCTACTTTGGCTTCTGGTCTCATGTCCTCATTTCTTCGCCTGTCACACAGTGTGCATCCTACCACCTGACTCAGTCAATTCATTTCCATCACCTCTAGCTTCCTCATCTGCTCTGCCTTTGCTGTCCAGGTTTCTGTACCATACAGTAGTACTGGTCACACTACTGTCTTATACACCTTATGTTTCCCTTCTTTGACATTCTTCTGTTATACACTACACCTGACACTCTGCGCCAGTTAGCTGCAGCCCCTCTGATTCTATATAGACATAGAAGTCCACCCTGAAAAGAGCACCAATCCATCCTAGGATGCATGCACAGTAGCTTTCACATAGCCCACATACTTATGGGTAAATTAAATGATCCTCAATTCACCTGTATCACCAGAACACCAGGCAAAAACCCACACAGAAACCTAGTGGGTATGCAAATTCAACATCAGTAGCATCCAGCCAAGAAATGAACTGTAGAATCAATTACTGTGAATGAAACATCAATTTTTACGACTGCAATCTTGTTATCAGCTATACTTAAAATAAATCAAAAACTGCAAGAAATGTCTGTCTGGCAGTTAATGCAGAAGACTAAGGATTTGTGCTGTTAATAAACTTCTTGTAATCTGGAAGTTACAAGGTTTGAATCCTTTCCCCTCACCTTGCTGCTACGTGACTCTAAGCATGTCACTTAGTCAGACAGCTCTCCTGTGTTACCCATGAAAAGGAGATACTTACCTGGTCAAGAAATGTATTAAAAATCTTGACCAGATCAAATGCACTATTTTAAAGAAACTTGCATACCTAGATGTTGAAATTGCAACTTGTCACAAGCAATAAGCCTAAAGTTGCCAACTGTTACAATGGTAAAGAACTTAGACGCCTCAATAAATGAAAGGAAAGGATACAGTGTAAAGAGAAGCCTTTACTAGAAGCACCATTGGGTAGCAACTAAGATGAATGCAATCATAAAAGTGAACAGAGTGAAAAAAGACCTAAAGATGTCTCCTATATGACCACAGATCTTTAGTTGTATAGTCATTTTATCAAGATCAAAATAAAAAAGTTGGAAGATAAGTGATTTTATAGAAAATGTTTCAAACTACTTGTGCATTGTATGTAAACCTGGCAAACTGTGTGTACATGTTTGAACTTTCAGTCTTTAAAACCTTGAAGAAAATGGCAAAGACCATACCATTTTGTATCCCTGTAAGTCAAATGTACAAGAACAAATCCAGAATTATGTGAGCAAAAAGGGCTGCTAATACTAAAAAATAAAAACAGGGTCTTATTTTGGGTCTATATTGCAACATCGAACGCTTAAAACAGCGAACGATGTTACATCGGCACATTTTCAGCGAAAGCTGGAAATGTCGAATCCACAGAACAGCGATTTCTTTCCTAGGGAAATAAATCACTGTTCCAACCCCCGCAAAAAAAAAAAAAAAATTGCACACTTCCAAACACATACAAACATACCCAATCCTAATTATACCCCCACCCAAAAACCAGTAAACAACTAAATACACATATGCACATAACCCAACCATACATTTAACGAAAAAAAATAGTAAACATTTTAAACCATATGCACTTACCTTAACCCGCACCCTAACCCTAAGGTCAGTAACTCTCGCACATTTACATAAACAGCTCCAAACACATACACACTTACCTTAACCCTAATTCTACCACCCCAAAGCAAAAGTAAACAACAGAAAACACATACACATGTAACACAAAATATAAAACAGTAAACACTTTCATACATATGCACTTACCTTAACCCACACCCTAACCCTAAGGTCAGTAACTGTTGCACAATCACACTCGGGAGCTATACCGGACAAGGGACCACACTACACTTTAGAACATGGCAAAACAACAAAGAAGTCAAGTGACTTCTTTCCCAGGGAAAGCATTCACTGAACAGCCGCTACGCTGTTTTGCCTGTTCGCTCTACATGTGTTGACGAAAACGCATTTGACATAATGTGTTTTTGTTGTACCAATAGGAACCCCTTATTTTACCCACACTCCAACTTGTGTCATGAG